>NW_015386359.1:17184-60093 GCF_001527695.2 Protobothrops mucrosquamatus | reverse complement strand
CAACTTATCTAAGCAATATATAAACATTTAGCTTTGTGCAATCATAAACTGGCATGTTCACTGTACAGAGACAAATAATTTATAATAATGAAGAAAAAGGATTCACTTATAATCCCGTGCTTTACATTGCATACAAAATTCATTTTCAACAGAATAGTTTATTTGTTCCTTTTACCTTTACATCCACTGAGGATTTAAATATAGGAAGTAACTGAAATCTAAATGAATAACCCAACAACTGAAGTGCTGAAAAATTAAAGGATATACACATGTTTTCAGGCTTTAATTGCCATGCTCCTGCTTCTGATATGTCTGATAAAGCAGGAGATAGATTCCCCAGAAATTGTCTGCCGGATAAGTGCTAACACTGTGAAACCAATTCCTGTCTTGCTAGATCAGTGGTTCTCAACCTTTTTAATGCCGCGACCCCCAACCAGTCGTAAGTCGAGGACTAAACCGGTCGTAAGTTGAGGACTAAACCGGTCGTAAGTCGAGGACTACCCAACTGGTCGTAAGTCGAGGACTTTCCCTGCCCCGGGAGCACCACGCATGCGTGGTTCCGCCCCCTGCACCGGCCGAGGCGTAACTGGCAAGCGGCAGAGATGGAGCAGGCCGACCACCAACTGGCCCAGCCCAAGGGAGGTAAGGCACCCGCCGGAAAAGGGGAAAAAAATGGCAGACAGCCTTGCTTGGCGACCCCCGTGAAATGGTTGATCGACCCCAAATGGGGTCGCGACCCATAGGTTGAGAACCGCTGTGCTAGAGCTTTCTATTCAAAGGACTCCTCAGTTTGGCTAAGACCCTGATCTGGAAGTTAAACCACCTAGTTCTCTGGAAAGTACAAAGTCAGAAAGTTGTAGGCTGCAGAAATGCTAGACTGGCTCACTCAACTATAAGTTCTGGCAGGACAGCAGCTGAGCTTCTGGTATAGTTGAGTTTGATTCTTGCTTGTCGCCAAGTATATCTGAAGATATGTCTTCAGCCAGGCCATGGCATCCATGAAAGGTAGCAAACACAGTTTTTTTTCCCTCTTCTAGCTTTTAGCTCAAAGACAGTTGGGCTTTTCACAATTTAGGTAATAAAAGGCCCATTAGTTTTGAAAACAGCAACTGTCCTGGTCCATTTGCATCAAATACTGATACCAATTATCTTATTGTAAAGCCAAGTAGGCAGACTACCACAAATCAGACAAATAAACATCAAGAAATTGGTGGATAGCATAGATAATTGTTTTCTGCAGCTTGGCTCTTAATTTTTTTTTTTACCTTGATCATTGAAAGTCTTTGTTCTTTAGAGTCCATTAGCATTCTAGAACTGCATAGGGATGTAAAGGCCTTAGAACAAGTTGCCTGTGGGTTGTACGTCTCTCAAGGTATTCTGCCATGACAAACACCTAGGAGACTATCTTAAACCAGGTCAGTTTCTTCATCTAAACCCCAAATATTTTTCTGACTAGAAATGAATGTAGTAGCTGACTTGGGTGTGAGGCAGAGGTATTTTACATTTTCTGTTTTTTATTCAGTTTAGAATGGAAACACTATGTATTAAAGCTAAAATGTTTTGTATCTAAGCAACAGCTCTCCCACATAGACTCTAACATCCTATAAGACAAACTGCCCTTGGTTTCCAAGGATAGCTAGTTAGCTAGCTAGATGGTTACAAGGAAAGATGGTTTTAAAGTCATAACTATCTAAATGTTTTAACTGTTATTATAAAGGTCTAATATTTCCATTTTTACTTTATTACTTCTATATAGATAAAGCCTCTACTAAGGATAAATAAAAAACTTCTCTCTAAAAGAATTCAATGATCCATGTTTAATTATTTTTAATATTGATTTAACATTGCTCTTCCATATGTGCTTGATGGGTTAATCTATAAACATGTTAAACCTCTAAAATGCAGATTAAAATAATATATAGGCTTAGTATAAATAATTTTGGAATGTAACCAGAATTTTAATTTTGACTGTCCCTTCATTCTGTAAAATCCAAACAGATAACACAAGAAGTGGGCAATGTAGACCAGGGGGCACAAACTATGCTTATGCAAAGCTTCAAAGGTGCATCTTGCTTTGACATAGTTTTGATCAACGGACCCTTTGAAAAGCTCAGTGAAGAGAAACTGTCTGTCGTTCTCATTTCCAAAGCACCAGAAATGATCGAGCCATTTCAGTCAAGCAACTTTCATATTTGTGCATGAGCCATTTTTCTTGAAGAAGGTGGCTGAATGAGGCAAATTGCTCCTGCCTTGTTGCTTCCAATTGAACTGTCAAGATAGAGCAAGTTGCTGCAATTCTGTGAAATAACTGCAGAACAGGCCTATTACAAAAGAGTTCTTGAACTCATTCGTTACAGCTATTAGCTATTTTTGTGTCAACGTTTGGTGCCCAACTGTTGAGAAATGAATTCCCCTTTGATTTTGATAGCAAATAATAATAATAATAACAACAACAATAAAGTTGGAAGGGACCTTGGAGGTCATCTAGTCCAATCCCCTGCTCAGGCAGGAAACCCTATACCATTTCGGACAAATGGCTGTCCAGTCTCTTCTTAAAAACTTCCAGTGTTGGAGCATTCACTGCTTCTGGAGGCAGGTTGTTCCACTGGTTAATTGTTGTAACAGTCAGGAAGTTTGTCCTTAGTTCTAGGTTGCGTCTCTCCTTGATTAGTTTCCATCCGTTGCTTCTTGTCCTGCCTTCAGGCACTTTGGAAAATAGCTTGACTTTTCTTCTTTGTGGCAGCCACTGAGATATTGGAACACTGCTATTATGTCCTTCTCTTCGTTAAACTAGACCCAATTCCAGCAACCGTTCCTTATATGTTTTAGCCTCCAGATCTCTAATCATCTTTGTTGCTCTTCTCTGTACTCTTTCTAGAGTCTCAATGTCTTTTTTACATCGTGGTGACCAAAACTGGATGCAGTATTCCAAGTGTGGCCTTACCAAGGTATTAATACTTCACGTGATCTTGATTCTATCCCTCTGTTAATGCAGCCCATATTTTAAAAAAATATGTTTATGCTTTAAGTACATACATAAAGTTTTGATTATCTGACCTCCAAAAGCATGGATTGCTAGTCCCACCTAGTTCCATTTTATCACATTCTCTGAAGTGATGGCCCACCCAAAATAATAATTATCATAAAGAAAAATAGCTCCCAATATTGTCAATTTAATGTAAGATAATCTTTGTTTGGACAAACAAAGGATACAGATTTCTTTATATAAAGCATAAATACTTAGCTTTTGATGTGTGGACTTGGTCTTATTTGGTAAAAAATATATAAGCCACATTACAATCATAGGGGCTAGTATACATAAAATAGTACTTCTGATTCCTTTATAGAATATTTCATTTTTTTATTATGAAAGGTAATAAATGGTAAGAATTGGGTCTCAGACATGCATATGATTCCCAAGTCTTATATTCAGCTTTTGACCTGTTCCTGATCATTTATTTAAGTCGCACCGACTTGCTGGACCAGACTCCAGACTTAAAGTCAATTGCAACCCTCATCTCCCAAAGCTGTACATGCCTATTCTGCCCCTAGATCCCCTTCAGAAAGTTCTACCAATTAAAATGGTAGCAGGAAGAGCTAGCTATTACTAAACATTGTCATTAAAAATGTGACTCATAAGGAACTGTCTTGGCAGCTTACGATCTCCCACAAGGCTATTTTCAGAAGGTGTCTGTTACATAATTTTTTGCAATTTATTTGCATTTCTTGACAAGATATGCTTCCATGGGGGTAGGTCAGGTTAATGTAGCCTTAGCAACCATTTCTCCAGTAGTTTTGTATCCCTTTCGGTTTATCAGTCTGTAACATCTGAATCTTGGTCAAGTCATATTTTTTCCAAGTTTTTCTAAACAAAGAAGCTTCTCAACCATTATATCTAGTTTACTGAAGTTTATGCACAAGAAATGTAGCATCCTTTAACTCTTTGCTGACTGTGCAATATGATGTATTTTCTACTGGTCAACTGCTGTGTGGTTTTATGGTATTCAGAGCAGCTGTTACATTATCTGATGGTTTCTACTGGAATATGGTCTGAAAAAGTGAAGAAATACTTGGGAGGGAGAGGAGACCCTATACCTGGAAAATACAATAATTGGCAATGAGTTTCAGCCTTACCCTCTGTCCCTTCTTCAAGCTTTTTAATTTTATTTGATTTTTAACATTATCTGCATTTTCTGCTATTGTGTGAAGTTGCAATTGCTTTTCTTACTGCTCTGATGTTTTTAGCAACTTCTGTTTTATTGGCTTGTTTAGTATGCATCTTTATTTATCTGTGACTATTATTTTACATTACCTTTAAAACTGCTGTTACACAGCAATTATCAAATGTGGTAAACATAAACATTTTTTAAAAAAGGAAATTAGCTGATAAAATGGTAAGTGAACACCTGTCCAGCCTAGACAAGTTCAAATCACCAGGACCAGATGGATTACACCCCAAGGTTCTTAAGGAACAGGCAGATGTGATCTCAGAACCACTGAACTATATTTTTCAAAGATCCTGGAGACCTGGGGAACTACCAGAGGACTGGAAAAGAGCTGACGTAGTTCCCATCTTCAAAAAAAGGGGGGGGGAAAGGACCCAGGAAATTACAGACCTATCAGCCTGACCCCAATACCTGGGAAGATTCTGGAAAAGATAATCAAACAACGAATCAGCGAACACCTAGAGGCAAACAAAGTCATTACTAAAAGCCAACACGGGTTTGTCAAAAACAGATCATGCCAGACAAATCTTATTGCATTCTTTGACCAAGTGACAAAATTAGTGGACCAGAGGAATGCTGTGGATATAATTTACTTGGACCTCAATAAGGCATTTGACAAAGTAGACCACAACCTACTACTTGATAAGATAGAAAAATGCGGGTTAGACAGCATCACCACCAGATGGATCCGTAGCTGGCTGACCAGCTGTACTCAGCGTGTGGTCCTCAATGGAACCGCATCTACATGGAGGGAAGTGTGTAGTGGGGTGCCCTAGGGCTCTGTTCTGGGCCCAGTGCTCTTCAACATCTTCATCAATGATCTGGACGAGGGGATAGATGGGGAACTCATCAAATTTGCAGACGACACCAAGCTGGCAGGAATAGCCAACACTCCAAAAGACAGGCTTAGGATACAGGAGGATCTGGACAGACTTGAACACTGGGCGCTATCTAACACAATGAAATTCAATGGTGAAAAAAGTAAGGTTGTACATTTAGGCAAGAAAAACCAAATGTACAGGTATAGTATAGGGGGTACCTTGCTCAATAGTAGTAACTGTGAGAGGGATCTCGGAGTCCTAGTGGACAATCATTTAAATATGAGCCAGCAGTGTGCTGCAGCTGCCAAAAAAGCCAACACAGTGCTAGGCTGCATTAACAGAGGGATAGAATCAAGATCACGTGAACTATTAATACCACTTTACAATGCCTTGGTAAGGCCACACTTGGAATACTGCATCCAGTTTTGGTCACCATGATGTAAAAAAGATGTTGAGACTCTAGAAAGAGTACAGAGAAGAGCAACAAAGATGATTAGGGGACTGGAGGCTAAAACATATAAGGAACGGCTGCTGGAATTGGGTATGTCTAGTTTAATGAAGAGAAGGACGAGGGGGGACATGATAGCAGTGTTCCAATATCTCAGTGGCTGCCACAAAGAAGAGAAAGTCAAGCTATTTTCCAAGGCGCCTGAAGGCAGGACAAGAAGCAATGGGTGGAAACTAACCAAAGAGAGAAGCAACCTAGAACTAAGGAGAAACTTCCTGACAGTTAGAATACTTAACCAGTGGAACAACCTGCCTCCAGAAACGGTGAACGTGCCAACACTGGAAGTTTTTAAGAAGAAACTGGACAGCCATTTGTCCGAAATGGTATAGGGTTTCCTGCCTGAGCAGGGGGTTGGACTAGATGACCTCCAAGGTCCCTTCCAACTTTATCATCATCATCGTCATCGTCATCGTCATCATCATCATCATCATCATCATCATCATCATCATCATCATCATTATTATTATTATTATTAAATGCATAAAGTTCAAATACAGGATCCTTTCTTGGAAGGGAGATTGCTGAAAAAAACGAGTAGCATAGGCTATGGATTTCTAGCTATTTCTTGTAATTCTTAATATCTTGAAGGATGGTGGCTAGTCTAAATATTTCCATTTATTCATTAAAAGGATGTAATGAGTCAACTAATGCTTGTGTCCATATTCCTTTTAAATTTTACTGCCTTTTACATTTCTATGTACTGCCTAGTAGTTTCTCCAATGGAACCATAATATAATAATTAGCATGCTTAAAACGGTTACTGGTTACAGATATATTCAACTATGGAGGCAATCAAGTGTCTTCTATAATGAGTGCATTTAAGATTAGGAAAATATGTATCTAATTTTTAAAAAAATATTTCTTCTATCTTGTTATGAAATTTTAGTTTTATTCTTTATGAAAGAGCCATTTTTATTTTATACACACACACACACACACACACACACATTCATGATGGTTTTTTTAAGGGAAATTGTCTTGTGTCCTTGATAAAATACAATAGTGCCTTTTCTCTTTCCTGACATTTATACTGAGATTTTCCAGGGAACTCAATTTCTGTCAGTTCCAAATATTCAAAGCAGGAAAAGATGTTACAGATAAACATTCTCTGTGAATCAGCTGTATCCTCTTCCTATCTCATATTTATTATTAATTATAACCTGTTTTTCCTCTAGGAACTTAAGGCAATTTATATGGGAATAACTCTGTAAAACAGAGTAACTAGTTCCAAATGATCCCATGGAATTTGCATGGTTGAGGCTCAGCTTGTACCAGAATATTCCCAGTCTTAATTCAACACCTTAATCACAATATCTTCCTTTCTTCCATAAAGGGGGAGGGGGTTTCTCATTTAGAATTTTAAAACCTTCTAAACAGCAATATTCCCATCCCCACAAAACCAATATACTCAGAATAATAAACTAATTTCATTTGTATGATCCTTAAACACATTTTTAAATGTTTTTTTTTTAAATAGGTTGAAAATATAAAGCAAACCCCAAATATATAATTAAGATAATTTATGGTTAGGGTATAGGATCTGATTTATTAACTTGATAATCTATTCTATTTCATACATAGCTTTGCATGATGTAAATACTGTCTGATTGAGGTTGCAAGGCTGTATGGTTAAGATCACATTCTTGCGTGCTGGAAACAGAAAGAGGTGAATTCTCAAAATGATACTAGGTTGAATAAATTTATTAAATAACTAGCTGTGCCCGGCCACGCGTTGCTGTGGCTCAGTCTGGTAAAAGCGTGTGTTGCTTTTACGTCCAACAGATGGCGCTGTTTTTCCAAAAAAGCATGTTTTTTATCTGTCACAGGTGTGACATCTATATAATATAGGTATATAAAAACATGCACGTATTCGAATGCAACGTTGTGTCAAAATTTCAAAGCAATCGGTGAAGAACTTTCGGAGATTTAAGATTTTGAACAAACAAACATTTACATTTTTATTTATATAGATAGCCTAGCTGCAATAAACAAAAAAGCAGAAAATGATGTTTGAAAATGCATTGGCTTTGCTATATTTCTTAAAAATAAAGTTAAGCACTTTGAACTTCAGTCTGAAGTTTTTGGATTTTATTCCAAACATCTGATTTGGAGTGATAGGCGAGTGCAAATCTAGTATCTTTCAGCAATTCATGAAAGCAGCTGGGATCATATGGCAACAGTCTCTTGCCTTTCCTACTAAAACCTCACTTTTCAAAAGCCAGAAAAACAATAGCTTGATAGAACATTTCTTTATATGTTTATTGCTCTTTGAAATATATTCATTGAATGATCAATACCTTGAGAAGAAGTGATGGTTATTACTTTTTAAGCCTCCCTGGCAGATTTCAGTCCAAGAAGTTAAAAATTATGCAAATATATTTCACTTCATGAAATACAGTATTAAAGGCCAATAACTGCTTTAGGCTGAATTAAATAGAGGTTATTATATATATAAAATATTCATGGTTGTCCATGGTTTCTAAAACAAAGTTTTTGTGTGTGTGTGTGTACTGTACGTATGTATACAAAAATACATATTGTTCGAAGTTATAGACCAGTGGTGGCGAACCTATGGCACGGGTGCCAGAGGCGGCACTCAGAACCCTCTCTGTGGGCACGCGCGCTGTTGCCCCAGTCCTAGGCCATCAGCTGGGTTTTATAAAACCTTTTCGCTTTAGGCTTCACTGCCATGTGCAAAAAAAAAAAAAGGTTCAATCAATCAGTCAATTTCAACTTCTCGCGGGAAAAAAAATCTTGCAAAGTTGGAATTGATTGATTAAACTTTTAGTCCCACCCAGTCTGCCGTTACCACCACAGCCATGCCCAGCCAATGGGCCACGCCCAGCCAATGGGCCACACCCAGCCAATGGGCCACACCCACCCGGCACCCGACGATGCATAAGCGGGTTTTGGGTTGCAGTTTGGGCATTCGGTCTCTAAAAGGTTCACCATCACTGTTATAGACATTAACAATGTAGAAATTAACAAGGTATGAAGAATGTAACAAAACAATATTATTTTTCAAGAATCAGGCTGAATTGTAAAATAAATAGAGTAGAAGAGAAAAAAAGAAACTGGTACCATCATAAGAAAATTATCTATTCAAATTGTTTTTGTCCCTTTTAAAAAAACCTTGGCATTATCTGTCAGACATCTCATCTTTTCAGAACCAATAAAATGCACCACAAATTGGACAGGAAAATAGAGGACAACTGTACAATAGTTTTGATATGTATACCAGTATTAAATTATATTTCAAAAAATTACTGATGCAGTAAAAGTAGAATTGTCCACCAAGCTACCATGCCTAATACTAATGGTAAATTATATCCACCCAAGATTACTTCAGCTGTGAACTGCTATATTTATATTTTATGTTATATTTTAAAGTAGCAGTCCACAACCTTTTTGGCACCAGGGACTGGTTTCATGGAAGACAATTTTTCCACAGACTGGGAGGGGGAAGGATGGTTTTGGTTTCACTCTCTCACCTGCCACTCACCTTCAACTGTGTGGCCTGGTTCCTAACAGACCATGGACCAGTACTATTGGTCAAGGGGTTAGGGACCCAATTTCAAAGTACCTTTTAGAATGTATATCAGTATTTCAAGGAAGCTTTCATAGGAAATAAAATGAAATACAACAATGTATATCACATAAAGTTAAAAATAGAATAAATCATTAACATTAACACAACATGAATTGGAATAACAAATAAAAATAATGAAAATACTTAATCTTATTGATATGTATTGGCCATATTATAAGGGCAGAATGAAAAGAAAGCTATTTGTTCCAAGAGAAAAATGTTGTTCTTTTTTTTTAATATACCTTTCCATTTCCAAGAGCAATATTATGTCTCACCCCAAAGTTGTGACTCCAGAGATCGGGAGGTGTATATCAGTATTTACTGCTGTCCTCTTCTTCCATAAAAACACTAATCACATAACAGGCATAAACAAAGCCAATCAACTGTGAGAGAAAAAAGAAATGGAAAAACTGTTACTTCATCCTATAAATACTCAAATGTACGTGCCAAACTACATCTGGTTCAGAAATTTAGTATATATGCAAACATAAAAACATAGGAAACTGATGGCAGAAAAAGACCCAATGGTCTATTGAGTCTGCCCTTTGAGTTTTTTGGAACTGTAGAAACTTTCAAGCGTTATAATCAGTTTTAAATATTTCATTTTGGTTACAAATTCATGATAATGCAAACTAAAATTCCAGTGAAATTAAGGTTTTGGGATCAGAGTATTTGAAAAAAAAATTCCCATACAAATCCATTCAGAATATACAATTGCATTGTAAGTTCTCTTTACAGATGCTACCACTTATAGAATTTAGATTGGGTGAAAACTTTTCTGTAGCCATATTCCAATTACGCAACTCCTTCCTACAGTGGTGAGCTACTATTGCTGGCAATGACATAGTGAATCCACAGCCAGCTTCATCAAAGGGTATGCCAGAAAATGCATTTGGCAGCAGCGTTTGTAGTTTAGTCGAAGTCCCTTGCTGTGAAAGCACAGGCAGTTAAGTAACGAGGAAAATGGCATTCTCCCCACCACCACTACACTGTAGAGGAAAACAAATATTTTGGTGTTGGGAGAATTGGTGCCTCTTCTCTCCTCTTCAGTCATGCAAGAAGACCTGCTAGGTCTCTGATGCTACGGAGTGATCCTATGGGATGAGATAACGGAGAGCATAAGACTTGTGCCCCTCTTCTCCTCCATGTCAAGAGAAGTAGTGGGGAATAAGGAGGAAAAAAGATCTCTTCAATTCCCCTCCCCCAGTCCATGGGTGACAGGAAAAGCAGGACATGGGAGCAAAATGCCTCCTTTGGTTCTAGAATGACCACTGTGTAGGATCAGAAAGTTGGAAGGAAAACTATTGTTCCACAACTTCTTTTGCCATCCTTAGAGTGGGGATATGGAAGGGAAGGGAAATAAATCCTTCTGATTGCAAAAATAATCTCTTGGCCCCAAAGAGCTGTCCTACCACAGATTCCTCCTCTCCTCTTGTTCCTCTCCAACTTATTTTTTTAAACCCAAAGTACTAAATCAAATTCAGAGCTAGAGAGAAATAATCTCCCAAAAAGTAATGTGGCATTCATACAAGATATGTGTTCAACTTGATCCAGAAGAGGCAGGCAGCCTTCTGCTGTTTCACATGGCCTCAGACTATTCCAGCTGTCCACACAAGTATGTGCATCCCACTTTCCATACAAGAAAACCCTTCTCTGCTTCATTGCTTCATAGTAAAGGCTGGTAATGTGATCAGCACTTCTTTAAGCTTGCATAATTTTCAACCATTTCCCATAATGGATAGTAGCTCTTTGATCTACCACATAGAAATCTAGGATAATCTTTAAATATGGCCAGAGTCAACACTGATTGAGGTTTTAAATAACTGCTTTTGTAGGTCCAATATAACTTCTTCAAATATTAATAACACATATATCATGCAATTACATTAAATCAAACATATTTTCTTTTAAAAAACACAAAATAAATTGTTTAAGAAAGTTAAATCGATGCATGGAATTGTTGCAAATATCTGGGGCAATTTAAATAAAGAAAACTTATCAATAATTAGATGAATGACTGAAAATATTCTTCCTATTCAATAGCAAATATAAAACTCTGAAAATGGAGTGATCTTTAAATATATATTAATGGAGTACTATAGTAGCTTTTAATAGCAAGGGAATTATTACAGTATTTTCTGTATTGATGATCATTATAATAAAATATTTATTCCAACAAATTACTTTGGGTAGCTATCTTGATTAACCCAATTGTTATTTAACTGATATGGCTGCAGTCACAAAAGGCTAACTAACAGATAGGTTAATAATTAATCTGCAGTGGGACAATTCCTTTCATTGCTTGGCTTCCCAATATCTTAATGCAAATAGCATTTGTTGGCAACTTGCCTAGACTCAAGTTAACTTTTATTAATTGATAAGAAAGCAAAACGTGGTGTGCCCAATTACCATTACATAATTTTTCGAATCAAGCACATAGATCAAAAATGGAATTCTGTGGTCCTCCAGCTATGGCTGAAACACAGTTCCCAATATTTCTCACTGGCTTGGTTCACTACTACAGAGTTAAATGGTTAGATGGAAACATTTCCAAATAAAGCCTGACACTACTCAATATTCTACTTCTAAAAATGTCTATGGGACTTTAGGTCCAGATGCATTTTTGAACATAAAGATGATACTGAAGCTGGAGATTCATTTTGCAACATCAGCTTTTGAGGGAAAAAATAGCTGGAAGGAACTAGAAGCTTGGTAGGCACCAAAGGATGCATCTGTGAATACATGAGCAAATATTGCTTCTACCTCCATAATTTATTTCTATATAAAAATATATAATTTTGCAGATGCTTTCAAAGGACCACCCATCTTATTTTGGTCAGAATAAGTTTACGACATGCTCCAAGAGTTTACACTTAGGCTGACTCCTCAAGGATGGGGAAAATGATTCTAAAATATAAATATATATTCTAAATATATATTTATTCTATATTAGTATATATTAGTATATTAACATGATTCAGGAAGGAGAATCAAAACTAACTACTTTATAGACACTGCATCAAATAGCATGTTGTGATTTTACTTTTCTTTTCTACTTTTTTTATCTGCGCTGTGCATAATGTTGTTTTTTTCTGAAAGAGAATAACATAATGGATATGCAATCTACACACATAGGTGAGGATTGGTAGATAAACATATATGTTACAAAATGTATGATAGCATATTTAGAAGTTTATTATTTCCATAGTATACACAACCCACTACCAAATTGCCATAAGGAATAAGACACCAAATAAATTATTTAAAGCAGAGTAGACATTGTTGACATTTTAGTTGCCTGGCAGATTCAACTTCTTTAATATTCCCTCCATGAAATCATATGTTTTAGGAATAGTTTTGCAAGAAACAAAGGAATGCCTATATCAGTGATGGCAAATCTTTTAGACACAGAGTGCCCCAAAAAAACCCTGCCCGCACCTGTCCCGCCCACTCCACCCCACCCGTTCCATCCACCCTGCCTCCGCTCTGCCCCCCACCCACCTGCAGGGCCTACAGCTTCCACAGCCCGCTGCAGCACATCACCCAAGCAGCCCTGCAGCACCATGGCAGCCATGCCCTCCGCCTGCACCCCGCATCATCATCTGCGCACAATGGGGCGCGAGGGCTGAGTCTTGTTCCTGCTGTCTGGCTGCCATATCCTTGGCTGCACTGCTCTGCCCAGGCCATGCCCGGGGCAACTCTCCTCCAGGAGCGCTGCTGGTGAGAAGGGTCCACGGGGAAAGGCGGAGCTGGGTGATGACTCGTGTGCTCACAGAGAGGGCTCTGCATGCTGCCTCTGGCACGCATGCCATAGGTTTGCCACCACTGGCCTATATAATCTTAATAGTTTATTTTAACTGAGTGTATTATTTTTTACAATCTCATTTTTTTAAAAAAAAAAACCTAATTGTCCTTTTGATTTTAAAGAGCTGACGGAATTCTTTATTATTTTAACTAACATTAATTTACAAGCAAAGAATAAAGGATTGTAGAAAATAAATGCTCAGTTAACTTCAATAATGACTGTTGCTAAATTCTACTTCTCAGGAAAACATTAAAGGAAAACTGAAGCAGTATTATGCAATTTACTCTCAGGAAATATTCTATAATCTAACTGTAGCATTTCTCTCTGCTTTTCCCAAACTGATTTTATTAACCACCCCACCCATGGAAAACCTTCAAATGTGGTTTTCAAGATATGTGAGCAAATCAAAATACTTCTGAAGCAAGCCTCAGGACCAAATAAATATCCATGTAGTTCTGAAAGTCACTGAAAATTCAGTGCATCCAGACAGTTCCTAGTAGATGCCTTAGGTATATAACTGTACAGAAAGTTTCACTTTAACATCTCATCAGCAAAGAAAGTATTAATCTAAGTTACTGGAAGGTTTTTTTACCTGCTATGATAGATGTATGTTAAAGTGATTTAAATTCAATATTAAATAGAACTGTAGGTTATATGTAGCCTAGTATGATCTTTTATACTATTTTCAAATGTCACAACTAGTGAGAACGTTTTATTCTCGATGCTAGGTTTTTACAGCAATGATTTCAGATTCCTTGTTCTTGCAAGCAAAGCTGAACTCACTTGCTATCCAGATTCACGTTCAGAGAAATGCTTTAAGTTGTAGACCAGTAATGAGGGTGACCCAGGTTTATACCAGAGATTCTTATAACGAATCATCAAAGCTATCAGGGTCTACTGAAATGAAAAATGATTTTGTTAATAATAAGTTCTGCATTGAAGTTTACCAGGAGAGATTTTGATAGTCACAGCCTATTTTTTTTTCTTTGTTCACATTTATCATCCCTTGAGTATATTTTGGGAAATACAATTTTGTCATTATAACTTTTGTTCTCCCCACCCCCATTTCATTTTGCCTGATTTATTTTCCTAGATCTGCAAAGAGTCTTCCTATTGCAAATATTTCACCAACCACACATAAATAAGGTCTTCAAAAATTAGATAATCATTATCTTTCTAACTATACTGTTCAGGTAACCTATTTATTTTCTTTAGCAGAACTTTTAATTATACTTTTTTGTTTTTCTAAATAACAATATCATTGATTTTTTTTCAAATTGTTCAAAAAACCCATCCAGCAGTTCGTCTTCTGAATATCTCACTAAAATGGAAAATAAAAGTGCCAGAGAAAGGTATTTCATACATGAGCTACACATTCACTTAAAGATAGCATTTTAGGAAGACATCATTTTTTTTTAAAAAAAAAATCATTCTTACTGGACTCTATAAAGTATATTAATGTTTTGGTTTTATTTATAAATCAAATACATGAAGTCATACTAAAAATGATGAAATGCTTTAAAATAGAAAACAGTACATATTATAATATTGTATATTTGTGATTCTTTCCATTTGTGAGCTCTGAAAAGCTGAAATTTTGCAAAAGTACAGGAAAGTTTTATTATTATTTATGTACTATGTATGGAATGGGGATTGGATTCTATCAGTGCCTGAATGAAAATATACAATAATTTCCTATCAAATCCTTTCAAACATCTACTCTAGCTGTGAGCAAAACTATCTGAATCAGTATCAGTGAATGTTTTAATTATTTGCTTTTTTTCATAAAATCAAAAATCAGTTGTCTCATGTTGCCCAATGATACAGCCAATTGGGTGCCCACTGACCCATATAAAAATGTATTTCTTGTTCACTTTTAGCCATAGCTATCAGGCTTGCTTTAAAAGTCACGCTACATTGTTTTACTTACACTGTTTTAGTTGCTTATTCTTCATACTAGCCTGCATCAAATTCAATATGAATTTGAGTCATGGGATTGGTTGTTTTATTTTGATGCACCCAATAACAATATTTACAAAGCCCTCCCAGATTCACAGTTGACAACTTCCTAATTATAATGTATTCTCATTTAAATAAGTGCAGAGGACAGCTAATTATAACATGATTATAGGATTTCTTCAAAATGGATAAATAATGTTGATATTTGTAAAATTCTGGGAGAAATAGTGTCTATATAAATGTGAGTATAGGAAAAACAGATAAGAAGAAATGATATCTTAGTTTTTCCAATATTGTTCCAGAGACTTCTATAAAGCTCTATAAAGTGTTGTTCTGCAAGTTAAAACATCCACATTCCTTCACATGGAAATAATTATTTTAAGAAAATGTAAATCTTAAATTCCTTTTCAAAATTCATTTATAGCCTGAAACGATCACAGTTAATAAATGATTTGTGGCTTTTGTATTTCTTACTCAAAGCCAGGTGACTGATTATTGCATTTCTGCCAATAAGAAATCCTATTTTATATGTAAAAATTAACTAATAAAGATAATCAAAGGCGTTTCCAGGAATAAGGAAAACATTCTCTTCTTATGGTTTTAGTAATTTGGATGAAATACTACACTTTCTATTCCAATGTAACAAATGTTAGAGGACTGGCTAATCTTATACATGAGAGATCCATATAGCTTAGAATGAGATTGTTCTTTAATAGTGTCTGCTGTACTCTAGGTAAGTACAAGAAATGTTCACAGTCTAGAATATCAAAGTAAAACATGGAAGTGGAAAAATGAAACAAGTAAAATAGTATTATCCTATGATTATATACAAGTACCTGTACCAGTAAAACTTCAGTATACACTCTAGAGGAAAATGAGCTGAAAAAATATAATGAAGGGAAACTTTGATATGCCAGCTAATGAAAGGTCATAAAGGAAATTCAGTTTTTCTTAATAGACAACTTAAATATGTTATTAGCCAGCAGAGGGGGTACAATATAATTGAGTGCTTCCTTATAGGAAAGAAGAATAGAATCTAAATGCCCTAATTCTCTACCTGGTTAAAGATAAAGCTGCCTTTGAAATATTCAATATTTGTCAGTTAAACTAGAGAATATCACTATGTCAAGGAAAGAAATAAAGGGGGTAATAGCAGAAAAAAACAACACAAAATAGTTGCATGAAGAAAATTAATTAATTCAAAAGCTGCTTCTGATCAAATACAGCATCCCTGACATGTTAATGAAACTTCAGTGCAATGTGCCAGGCAGCAACTACAGGATTAAGGGCACCAGAAATAGGAATATACCAGAACAAAGTTTTAGGACAGAAGGCTGACAAGTGGCTACATGGTTAACATGGTGACAAGCCTGCAGGTAATAACAAATATAAGATCAAATTGCAGCAATTAGGAGATTAGGAACTTCACCATTATATATGTAACCAATCATAAATTTATTACTTTCCTGATTTAAATGGTATATCATATCCCTAAAGGGTACATTCCCTAGCTGATGGAAAAGATGAGTGTTGTCCATATTCCATTTATTTTAATAGTGTTGATGTAAGAATTCTTTTCTGTGAATTACCAATATGTACACAGTAATTATCTGGACTCCATCTGTAGTGTATATGAACTTTCCATATGGGCACAAATTAGTGCATAGTATCTCCAGATTATGAAATAGTCATCACTTTCAGTTTAATATAGGAAGACATGAATCTACACAAAATGATCTGTTTGACTGGATTGTTATAAGAATGTATAAGGCATATAATTTGAGAACAAAGACAAATACCAAAGTGAAAAATAGTCTAAAATAGTCTATAAAAAATAAATAACCTTGTGACCTTTTAGCAGAAAGAAAAAGGAAGGAAGGAAGGAAGGAAGGAAGGAAGGAAGGAAGGAAGGAAGGAAGGAAGGAAGGAAGGTTTCTCTCCAAATTGCTTGCTATCTATAGCTGATGAAAACTTCAATCAAGAATACCCAACACATATTTATTGCACAGCCTGCTTTCAGGAAATGGGACAGTAACCCCCATTGCTCATTGGAAAGAGGAAACAGTGGTTTTCTAAGTCACCCTCATTTAGATAAAAGATAATGACTGAATGTGAATACAAATAAAATTTATTGCAGTATCAAATTAACAATAGACTCCTTTTATCCAGACAGGGGAGACTCATAAGGGAAAAAATCCATTGTTTTCTTTATGTAAATATTTGCTTTCCCTGAATTTTGCTACTTTCTCTAAATAGCCCTAATCTAGAACATTTCTAGCTTTTCAGTCTATATTTTATCACTGAAGCAGCAGTCTATCTTGTCAATCCAGATAAAAAGGACTAATTACTTATGACACAGGACATGAGTTACCATTGTTTTCCAGTTTCTTTAGGTGGACTTGTGATCTTATGAAATATTTAAGAGATATTTCAAGGTAGATTATTTTTGATACACTCAGTGCACCCCTTGTAGTCTCAGAATATTACATCCTAATATATTTCAGTAATGATGTTTTAGCAATTTAAGAGCCTACAGATTGAGTTAATAATGTAGGTAACCAAAATAGTTTAGACATTTGTAATAATTCTAGCAGGTAGCTTAGGAATCTTACTTAAATCTTTCTGGAAGTATAAACTGAAGTTCACAGGTGACACTCAACAGAGAGATTCTTCTTGAAAGGTTTACATATTATAAGCATAAATTCTCTTTTATCACAGTTCCACCAGGAGAGGGGTTGACAAGGCTTTCTGGGGAAAAAATACCTTATCTAATCAAGCAAGTGTGAGTTCAGGCAATAGCCAGCTGATTAGAATAACAGACTGGTTTGACTTTCATACTTTCAGAGGTTGTCCACTTCCAATCAGGGCTAGATCAAAGGTGAGATTTGAAAAATGGTCCGATTGTGTAATTTGACAGCTTTGGTAATGTAATAAGCTAAAGGAGAAGCAAATGGAAATGGAAATGTCAGTTATTTTTAACACCGATAACATCTTAAAGTGTGAATGCTTAAAAGGGTGTTAATAATTAAGTCTATAAAAGAGAAAATTATTTTCTAAGTGCCATTTTTTAAAATCAAGTTCTGTATGTAGGATTTATTCCAATTACTCCTTCTAATGACAGCATTTCCACAAAGAATATTTTTATACTCCCTATTAGCTTAACTCCACCCACTTCTTTTGCAATCAGTACCATAATTCTTTTTATTCTTTTCCAAGCAGTTTCTACATCCTGCTTCCTTAAATTGCATTTTCATTTGTTTTGTTGAGAGATTATTTTCTGATATTTTTTCAAACTCGACCCATATGTTCTCTTCCTGTAGTCATCTTATTTTCATTCCAGTTTCTTTCTTTTTATTCCTTGTTCTTTTTCTAAGATCCACATTTTGCATTAGCAAATCATGGGATGTCTCACATTCATAACATTCTCATCCTTTCATCCTTTACTACTTTCACAAGGAGCAATAGGATCCTGAGACTCAACAAAGCAACGAATCTCTTGTGCCCAAAAGAATATAAAGGAACAAATTACAGCTTACTTGCTATGATATACTGTCATTGTTTTTTTTAAGATATTAAAAAATGAGGCCCTTTACCCCAGGAAGCTATCGACTGTGGTTCTTAAAGGACCTAGCTGTATCCTTCTTTGTTGAGATTAGTACCTGCCTTAGGCATATAGTTGCAATCTGCTTTGTGAACTACCTCAGCTGGAGCTGACACAGCAGTGAGTACATGAATTGAAATATATATATGCTCTCCTGTCAGGAGAGCCATGATGTAATCTTGACACCTTTTTGAGGACTGCTTATGACAATTCATCAAGGATAGATGTATGCTTTCAGATTATATACATCATTACCACCATCATTACCACCATTCCAGCAATACGAAAAAAGTCACAATACATTGCGACATGTCATGTGATGCGGCAACTTTGACACCCGTGGTGTAAGGTATTAATTGCATAGAATGGGTCCTAAGTAGCTCTCTGTCCCTGCTATGCACTTAAAAGAGAGATTAGAACAGTGTTTCTCAATGTTGGCAACTTGAAGATGTGTGGAATTCAACTCCCAGAATTCCTCAGCTAGCATGGGAAGAGGTTCCAAGATTACAGTCACCCTTAAATGAAAGGAAACAAAGCACTTCTATTAGATGTTATTAGATGTTATCTTGTGATGGGGCAGGCCATTTTAGTATGTCCCATACATTGAAATAGAATTGTATATGTTTATTAAAGAAAGGTTCATGTGACAACAAAAATATCTTCTTATTTACAGTAATTATATAGAAGACAATATTATCCATTAAACACATGCAGATTTCCTAATGGTGCTGGAGATTTAAGTAGTTTGCTTCCAATTACCCTGAAATTAGCCATTACCCTTCCAGTAATGGGATTTAGGTTGACTTTTAAGTGAACTTTTTATCAGAGGTGACACATACATGATCATCAGCTAATTTTCAGTAACAATGTCTTCAAGGCAATTCCCTACATATAGTCACTATGGAATCATTGGAGAAACATGGTTGTACAATAACAAGTTGACATTGAACAAGGTGGTGGTAAGTACCCATAAGACATTCATTAGTACAGTGTAATAGTAACATGTTGGCTTGATTGCTCAAGAAGCCACTAAGCAATTCCTCAATTTCTGAATGAAACTAATTTTAATTGCCAAGCGCTTTAAATGTCACATTGTTGTAATTGCTTGTTTAAGCAGATACAATGAAAGCATTTGCCAAGTGTGCTGCCTTTTTATGTATTTTTTTAACCTCATAGTTAAATAATTTTCTTGCATTAGGATTTTTCTTAAGCAGCGGGCATTATCTCAAAATGATTATTATTAAACTGATTGTTAACAGATTCCTAATAATTTTTTTTTTAAAATCAAACGATATGACTGAGTTGATTTGGCTCTAAGATATTTCTTCCTAAGATAACTTTTAAAGTAGAATAACTGTCAAGGCCAAACCAAGACAGTAAAATCCATTCCAATAATTTATCTACTTACACCTAATAGACATAATCTTGCCAAGCTAAAGCTGTAATATTCTAACCACTAGATCTATCCTGAAAAATTTTAGGGTGTGGCTACCCTGAATCTCTCCCTCCCCCCCATCTTCTCTCTCCGGCTTTGAACTGTGCTGTAATCTCTGGGAAACCTCTGTGCCAAAACTGTCCCTGACCGCTGCTGCCAGTGCACATTCCATCACATCAACTTTTTGTTACACTTACAGGAGAAGTTTATCATGCCTTTCTAGGAACTGAAAGCAAAACACTTTGTTATTGTTCAGTGGTTCATCATCAAGAATTTCAAGCAGCTTTTGAGACCTAAATTGTAGCCTGATCATATATTTTAAATGTTAAGAGTTGTACAATGGGAAGCTGTGTCCCATGGGGTCTTCTCAAATAACCTATAAAAGTTTCACAATCATTGACAAGGCCAATCATGAATGTTCTTCCCATGAAATCATCCCCCGGCAAAATCCTTCATAATTGGGCCTGCTCCACAGAATTTAAGTATGTCAACATTATTGTTGAGCAAACTAATAAAGAAGTATTTTGTTCTGGAATATTTGACAGAAATTTCAATATTAGGGTAATTCTAAACAACACAAGCACAGGCCAATCCTCCTAATAATTCTCTAGTCAAACTCTTTCATTTTCTTACTGTCAGAATCTGCTATATTATAAGAATATATATATATAGCAAATATACTGTATATACAGACAGGATTGATGCCATAGTTGCCAGATTCACATACAGCATTAAGGAAATGATAGCTAGACTGCTACATCACAGTAAGCCAAGAACAAAGAAGCAAATTATTACATAATTACATATGACCTAATGTGTTATGTAATTATGGTAGACTTATTTGAACATAAGCTGAGACTCACATGAAATAAAAATGCACACACTAAAAAACAGTATCAGCTAAACAAAGTTTGGAGAAAAATAATAACTGGCTTTGCATCACTTGGATAATGATCAAGAATTCTACATCAACTTTTATTTTTCAAAAAAGGAGAATATCTAAAATGGGAGCTATGAAAGAATTCCCAATGGGTATAGGATAGTTCAATCAAGAGGCCTGGGCAACTTCCTAATGAAAGCACTTCATTAGTTATATCCTTTTGTTCATTTAAAAAATGACAGTGGTTATTAATATTCTGGTATTATTTCAGAAATGTCAAGCTTAATTAAAAATGTTTAGTATAGATGGGGAAAAGGTACTTAGCAAATATCTGACACTGTAGTTTTAGAAAAATACACTGTCTTTATATTTTCAAGAATCAGAATGCACATTTGGGAATAACATTTCAAATCTACCAGAACAAAGTATGTGTAAGAGATATGTGTCTCTTATAACCTTTATTCAGGCATTCAAAAGCTAGGAGTATTCCTTATTCAAGTTCTCCCAATTATCATGGTTGGTCACCAATGTTTCTCATCCCTTCCAGCATTGAGGAAAAAGTCTGCAGGAAAAAGTCTTCATCTGTACAATTGTAGGAAGCTACAATTGCAAACAAGCAAATTTAACTCTTTTAATGTGTGAAGGTAGCCAATGACTGGTTTAAAAGGCTATAGAAAGAATTCTGTTGGGCTTAGCAGAACAGACCACAACACAGACCACATTTTATTTTTGCTTTTGATTACCAATTTGTTTCTAGCCTCAGTACAATTTGCTAACTTTTACACCTTAAGCAATTTAAGACCAGTGTCAAGAACCATCTCTTCCTATGTGAATATGCTCAAGAACTTTGATCGGCTTCTAAGACTTTATGTCTCCCATCAGAAATATATAGCTGATGAAGGCAATAGGAGAGGACCTTTCGATTTTTACCACTAAGTAAGGGAGCTGCTTTCCAAATGCCAGCCTTCTTTGCTGTATACTCAGAACTGTTTTGTGACCAAGCTAGTTATTTTTCCCCTAGTTTGGTTGTTTTATATATATGAACAATTCCTTTATTAAATCAGCATTCTCTACATAAAATCTATTTCTATTAGATTTAACAGGCTTTTTTAACCACTTTTCCATTTTTACCAATGCAGAATAAATTTTATTATCAACTGCTTAAATTCCATTAATTGGAGCAAAGTTGTCATATCAGTGGTACTTGGAACATTTACTATACCCATTTGTATCCTGTCCTTTTTCATGGAGTTCAGGGCAACATGCTGAAGTCAATGACAGTTTCCTGGTTGGGAAGAATACTAGCTTCAAAGGTGATGATATGGACCAAACACAACATTAAACAACTCTTCGAGTCACCCCATCTCCAAACTAATTCTGGTATTCAATGGCTGTTGACTGAAATTTAGACTTGGGGAGTTTGCTTTACCCCTGATACCTGAAGATATTCATGACTGAGCATTGATTCCCACATGCATGACTAAACAATGTGCCATCTTTAATGTTTCTATATATGAATATTAAAGTGCATTTCTTTTTTGTGTTGATCATTTCCATTGCACAAGGGAGATATTTGGAATAGGAGATTCCATCAGAAAAGGTTTTTCTTTTTTACTTTTACTTTACAGATAAATTGAAGAGCCATCTGTTTTTATTCTCCTGATCTTTACTCATTTGACAATATACACATTGTACATTTGCAGGCTCTAATTAGGAGTCTGCTAATATGTGATTACATTAGTCCCAAGTCAAGAAATGTTTTATTACATGAATATTTTGTGATAGGCAGAAACTGGCTTCAGAAGAGCAGTCTCATAAAAGCTGTGTAACAAAGGGACACATTGCTTAGCATGCAATATATGTAAGTTAATGTTCATTTTTTCCTTTTCCTTTTTTTTTTGCAAAGCTATCAATAGCAGTTTTCTAACTTGAGGAAAAGTAAGTTCAAAGAGTAATAAACTTTGGGATAATTATATCTGATATGTCATGAGCTGATATGTGTCATGTCCCCAACCCCTGAGCCATGGCCTGCGGCCTGTTTGAAACCGGACCACAAGAGCGATGTGCAAGCATGCGCATGCGAAGCTCTACTCGCACGAGTTGTGAACCCTTGCTCTTGCGTGCGAAGCTCCACTCGCATGAGCAGTGGGCCCTTGCAAGGACAAGCACTCTCCGCTCACATGAGTGGAGCTTCGCACGCAAGCGCAAGGGCCCTCTGCTCATGTGCAAAGCTCCATTCACTTGAGTGGAGGGCTCATGCGCCTACCGCTCACACCAATGGAGCTGCGCATGCATGTGTCTGCCATTCACATGTTCCCCCTCCTGCACCAGGCCAGGCTGCCAAGCTGGAAAGCTTAGCGACCGCTGCTTTAAACTGTCTTTCCTTCAGGATTTTGTTTCCAGTTCTGTTTTGATCCTGCATTAGCCTAAAAATCATAATAATATGCCAAATCATTATTATTATTATTATTATTATGATTCGTTGCATAGTCAGTCAGATATTCAGACTACAGTTGGAATTTTGGTCTACCTATCGAGTCCTTCTAAGGACCTGGATAGGCAGATCTGGATGTTTATCTGGACACCGTCGAACATCCAGATCTGCCTAATCCAGGTCCTTGGAAGGAACTCGATAGGTAGGCAACAATACCAAATCCAGTCTGAATATCTGGCTGACTCTGTGACAAACCATAATAATGGCAATAAGCAGGTTTATTTATGTATTTATTTTGATCTTGCCTTTATTACTTTTATAGATAACTCAAGGCAGCAACCATACCTAATATTCCTTCTTTCTCATATATTCCCCACAAAAGCAATCGTTTGAGATGGGCTGTGTTCAGAGAATGGCCCAAAGTCACCCAGCTAGCTTTGTGCCCAAGGTGGAACTAGAACTCTCGGTCTCCTGGTTTTTAGCCTGATGCTAAACTGGCTCTACACTGCACCAAAATGGTCTCATATGCATCTATCCAAATATACTATTAATATTTTATGTTCAGTGTTAGGTTTTGATATTAAATAATTTATTATATATAATTGCAATATATGACATCAGTTCCATTTGTAATTAATAGCTAACATACCTAATTGTTTAGTGTTTGTTTTGACTTAAATAGCAATCTGTTACTGTTCAGATTCTCATTGTTGTGCATTCTTGTTACATATGCTTTATCTGAGCATTTTTTTTCCTCTGCATCATCCTCATTTTCTTCCATTGTTGGCTTACCTACCTCCTGTTTCAATACATTTGTATATGACATAATACCATATTTTTTGATTACATCTTACTATATTGGATCCTAATTACTTGGTCTCATAAAAATGGAAAATCCTTTCTATTTTCAACTCTTTAGTATGACGGAGTCTTATCTTCCACATCATTGCACAACAGGTCTGTTATTTTGCACGTCTCATTTTTGCTCAGCCTGAATAAGCCACCTCAAATAAAACTGAAATTACTTTTGCAGTTAGGAAAAGCGCAAATGCCAGCTGACCTAAAAAATAATTTACTATGTATTTATGCATAAATATGAGGCATTTGCCAAGTATTTTATAAATAATACACTTTGGGGCTGGTTTCCAAATTAAAGGTCAGCAGCAGCATTTTTTTTTTTTTACTTTAGTGTGCATAATTATGCTAGAGTATAAACGTCTCCAGGTATATGTAGCTATGAACAAAAAAGACCAAGTAATGGAGCTCATCTCATTGTTTCATATTCCTTTTCTTAGTTCTTAGAGTATACATGTGAATGTATCCTCATAGCTGTCCTGTGTACAAAAACATGGGTGACTGATCAGAATCCTACAGCAGCATAGCACCATACCAGCTTTGAAGTGTAACTCCCTTTCCTTGTAGTAGAATTCAAACAAACTGAGCACAGTAAATGCTATATGACAAAACAAACATTATTTGGCTCTTAGTAGTACTTGTCCTAGGGCACTGGCTGTCCTGTCCATACTTATCATCAGTAGCAGAGAGGAGTGTGGTGACTCACGAAGTTAGAACGCTGAGCTTGCATACCAAGATGAAGCCACTAAAGCAGGTGATAGGCTGCAATTTCATTCTGATGTTTCCCATTATTTAAAGGACTTCTTGCCTTGTACTTTACACTGTGAAACCAGGTGAATACCAGTTGCTGCTATAACAGATATCTCTGTTATGAAAGAACGCTGGTTGGTAGAGAGAGAAAAAGCACTTGAGTTCAACCTTTGTATTATTTAGGTGGCATTAAACAATGTGTTATATAGAATTTTTCTACTACCTAATGTCATGTGGATTTCTGCAATCCTTTATGGTGACTGTATATGTAAACCTATACTTATGTACCTGCAAAATATTTTATAATTCACAGAGTATTTGCCAAGGCTTAGATTATTATACTTTAAAGAGTAGCAATTTGTTTTTCAATGACTTCTATTTTTACAAGGAAATTGTGAATATAAAGCATCACCAGAGTAACCTTTTGAAAACATGGCAGATGATTGCAAGTATATCATTATTTGTTTATTTTGCTAAAGGGAATATGCTTATTTTCTCTGCTTAAGACATATGGTAAGATAGTTACTTTAACTCCAAGAGGCCAAAGTAGTATTAAAAATAAGTATTTTTTCAGAATGGCATAAATATATCAGGGATTTGGAGCTCTGTGCTCCATATCCCTGACAAATTTATCTCATCATCTCTTAATCTTGGACATAATCCAAGACATTAATGAAACAATATTCTAAACTCTGATTCTTGCTTTATTTACTGTGGACTTTTTAAAAACCCAGTAACAAAATACACAATAAAGTATACTCTCAAATAATTTCTTAAATATAGGAAATTGAAAATGCAACTCTATCTTTTTCTTAAAAATGTGTATTCGGAAAGGCATTAAAAGTCTCCTGAGCATAGAAGAAATATTTCATTTTATAATAATTGAAATGTTCCTCATTTTAACAGCTGCTGCACTGAAGACTGCTAATTAAATGGTTGCTACTTAAATTATTTTTTTCCTTTGATAAAGTAGTATTTAAAATCACAAAAATGTAATGGTTCATCCTCAAATTAAATAATCAGTAGCTGACAGATATGTTGAAAATAGTAAGGCTTAAATCATCAGTTAAATCAAGGACACTGTAAAGAGGTTAATAATGACACTGTAAAGAGGTGGCTAAGGAGGAATGGATCTATGGAGACATATTCATGTTAAAATTCCAAGCAAAGATGTATCCTATATTGGAAAAAAAGTAAGTGGGAATGTAGAGAAGAACAGTCAGTTATACTGTGATAGTAGAAAAATATTTTGTTATTTTAAAAAATAATGCAGATGTGTTACTTCAGATATTTTTCTGAATTTTTTTAAGAGCCAATGAAACAATGTTGGGGTTTTTTTCTTAAGATTTACATGTAAGATTTAGCTTAGATTTTTGTAGATGCTGTTTTAAAACTAAATAAAGATGAATTTTCCATTTTATACTACATTATAAGCTCAAAAAGTTACCTTAGACATTACCTCCCATAGTTCCCTGAGAATTAGCAATAGTGCACTTAATAATCTAAATTCTTAGCTCTATTCCACAAATAGGACAGTCCCTTTCATCCCAGCAAAGGAGAATGTGGCAGAAGAGATGAATTGATGCTTATTAACATCCATGAATAATTTCCAGCTGGGTAGATTTTAAAATAGGCAAGGGCATTGACTTCTCCACTAATGATAGCATCCCATGAAGAACAATCCAATGAGAGTGATGACCAACATCAATTAGAATCTAAACTTGTATGGAAATATGTTTAATAAAATGTATGCATATACACGTAGACTGTAAAACTCTGTAAACATGGACTTAGTCTGTTTGACTCACTTTGCTTGTAACTATGTCTGTAGGATCTCTTTATTAAGGAACTAATTTCTCCTCTGATGTAGCCCTACTATATGCTGAGGAGACTATCAATTACTTAGATTTTAGTCATAAATTAAGTTGTATATGTTTATCTCTTAATTCATCAACTTTCGACTCTTTTTTTTTCATAGTTTGTTGACATTTGCTGGTTCAAAGAACATGAAAATATGTTCCAAATATAATACATGGACAATAAGATTTCTAAATTTAATATGTAAAATAAATCTAATCCTTTTTTTACCTAATAAGTATAATGAATTTTCAGGAACTACTCAATAGACTTCTAGATAAAACATAAAGATCTACTGACACCCTAAAAAACTGAGTAAGAATCATAGAAATATTAGCAAATTAAATGTCAGAGCTTGAAATATAATGAACTATAAGGGCATTTTTACATGGTAGTGGTAGATTAAATAGGATTAAATAGCCTTTTATCTGATAGCTTTGAGTGATTTGTTTCTTTGAAGTAGACTAATAGTATGAGAATAGTGACTACCTTATAATTTTTATATATAACAGGTTACATTTCTATTATTGTGGAATCATAATGTGTTATGACATCATTTTAATTATAAACATCATTGTCACCATTGTGTCAAGAATAAAAACCATCCATTTCAGAAAAGAAAATATTTTACCATCCTTCCTTCATCTGTACTTTCCTATCATTGTAGTGATTAATAGCTATGTGCAGAACTAGAGTCG
Source organism: Protobothrops mucrosquamatus (assembly GCF_001527695.2). Classification (NCBI taxonomy): domain Eukaryota; kingdom Metazoa; phylum Chordata; class Lepidosauria; order Squamata; family Viperidae; genus Protobothrops; species Protobothrops mucrosquamatus. The sequence goes on along the minus strand of NW_015386359.1, from coordinate 32,675 downwards.
TACTGAAAATTTTGGAACAAAGCAACTGCATACCAGAGTGTACAAAATTATCTGGTATGATTCTGATATGATTGAAGTTAATAGTTCACAATGTACAGAATGTATAGGAGAACCTAATCTATAACTTCCTGTATAACATATCCACATTCTATTGGAATTTAAAAGAAAAAAAATGTGGTGATTTTGTCTGAATTATATCAAAAGACCAAAGAGAACAAAGAGACCGTTGTATTAATCTAATAAATAAATGCCTCATCTTAGTGGTCAATTACAAGTAGTTGACAAGTCTAAAGGAAATGCCTTTAGCAAAAATATCTCCCCTTGAAATTTTGAATCTTACCCCAGGAATATAAGCTGCTCCTAGCTAATTACAGTAGTTCATTAAGTCTTCTCTTTCATTCATTTTTTCTGATTTGGTTGGCAAATCAACATAATGCTTCATTTTAATTTGCATGATAAAGTAATGTGGACTATCATACTGCACAAACTACATGTTCCAATGACTCCTTTAATAATGTTTTCTTAATTACTACACTATTTATAATAGTATTTTTCCCTCTCTTGCAACTGTGAGGAATTCATTAAATAAAGATTATATCAGAGATGAGGAAGGATCAGAGGATCACATGAAAACACAAATATTAATCTGTCTAAATTTGGATTAACAAATTAAATCACATGTAATATGAACATGTTTAAAATAATATTCTCTGCATTGCTATAAATCTTATTTAACACAGTCAAAAGCTGCTACCATGGGAAGATACCAAACATTCAGATTGTGAGCCAAATCATGACTTCTTGCACCTGTAGAACACCTTTAAGAGTGCTGCTTTTAACACAGCTTTTATCCCCTGTCATGACAACTTTGTTGAACTTCCATAGACCTTCCAAAGAAAATTTACCTGCAAGTAGTATTAGATATTACTCTTGTATTCCTAATAACAGGTTCATTCCTGAAACAGCTCAGCATAGCCAATATGTAGATGAGGCAAAGGATAATTTAATTTTGCAGGTTATTTTGTTAGATGCATGAAACAATGCCTGGACAACCAAATATGTGTGTACAATATGCAAATTCTTTAAGGTTCTATTGATGAAATTAAATTTAAATTTGGCCTCTAGGGAAAACAAAGTTCCTAACATATAACATAGTTTCTTAACATATGAAACATAAACTAAGAAACATCTATGTTAATCAGGAGCCTCTTCTATAAGCATCTTTGGCATTGAGAAAGAAACTAAAAAACAGAGCCATATTTTTTGTATCTATATATCAGGGGTGGGCAATTAATTTTCCCAAGGGGTCACATGAGAAACTGCGACTATTATGGAGGGCTGAACCAATAGAGCTCTGAAGGTGCAGATGCACACATGCATCCACATAAGTAAATTTTTAAAAAGCCTCCTTCAAAATAAAAGCAACACAGTTGTATTGCGTGCACAGTGTAAACTTATTTAAATGTGATTTGTAATTTCCAATTGACCTCATGCAGGCCAGACAGGGACAGCCAAAGGGCCATATGTGGCCTGGGGACTGTAAAATGTGCAGGTATGCTATATATCAGCAGTCTCCAACCCCCAGGCCACGGTCCACTACTAGTCTGTGTATTGACAACTAGGCCATGGGCCAGTGCAGCTCAATTCATGCGAGCAGGTGGCCCAGTGCACACGTGCATGAGCGCGCAGCTCAACTTGCAGTCCAACTGCATGTGCATGCATGTGCGTGCCAGCCCACCACTTGCATGGCCTAGTTCCCCTCTCCCCCCCCCAGCTGGGCTGCTAAGCCGCAAAAGTTGGGAACTGCTGCTATATATTATTCATACATATAATGTGTGTGTGTGTGTGTGTGTTTGTGGGTGGGTGGGTGGGTGTCTGTAAGCACAAACAAAACAGAACTTCCAAAAATATTTCTGATCAAATAAGAATGCAAAAGTTTAAAACACATTTCATAACAAATTATATATGCAAAACACTTTTTAAATCCCTCTGTTATTTTAATTCTCAGATTTTTTTTAAATAGCCGAATAACTAAAAGTGGCTCCCCCCGTCCCCAAAAGAAAGCAGCAGTAGCAATATGGGAAAAATGTCAAAATAAAAATATCCATAAAAGTAGACATGAACTTACGGAGAGTAGAATTTGGATGGCACTATGAATAACTTCTAAGTACTGAAAGTCAATTATGCAACCTGTCACAGAGACATAGGAAACATCATCTATGATTCCAGGAGCTGAAGGGCGCACCACTCTTCGTATGCAGCCAGGCCCATGTTCTCGCCACCAAGATCGATGCATTGAGATGTTAAAGGTCATGAGATCTGTTTCCTAGTAAACAAAACAAAAGAAAGCATTTTTAAAATAAAATTTTAATCATTTAATATGAAAAATATATTTCAAAGGAAATACATACTACCACAGTACAGTTTAAAACAATGGATATGAAAAATGTGATCTCCTTTTGGAAATATCACATGTTCTTACAACCTAGACAGATATTTCAATCTCTATTTCCAAATATGGTGATAAAATGTGAACTATAAAATGAACAGGTGCAAAATATTTGCCAACATTTAGCAAATTTGATATCATACAGAATATCCAAGATAATTCTGAGAGGAAATATACAATGTTCTTCTCCCATGAATTACTGAAAGCACCTAAAGAATTCTAATGATTCCTTACTACCTCAACACTTTTATCTACAAATCAAGGAAGGTTAGCGCTAAGGAAAATTTACAAATAGATTATTTCATGGCTTCAAATTCTAATGTACAACTCATTTTGTCTAGCATCAATCTCAGCACAGAGATAACACTATCATACCATAGTTAAAGCTAGAAAACAAAGGGACAGGAAAAAGAATATATATGTCCAGTCTGTTAAAACACGGGTGTCAAACTCGCTGCGTAACGTGACGTGTCGCAACTTTTTTTGCATTGCCGGAACTGGGGTGGGCGCATGATGCAACCAGCCTGCGGGTTGGCAGTTTGACACCCCTGTGTTAAAACAACGAGAAACATGACATACTGGCATAATGCTATAGTTAGGCTTTACAAGACCTGTAAATTGGACCTGGTTTCTTTTGATTTTAGATACTCATAAGAAGAGGGGAAAAGCTCTTCTTTCCAATTCTTGGTAAATACTGTAGGTTTTGACTCTTTCTTCATAAATTTCCTCAGAACACTACTCATCACCCTCTAGTTTTTATTTTTCTTTGCCAGCCATTGTGGATATTAAGCTTTGCATGTTCATTATTTTTTGCTCTCGCCCTTATGAGCTGGTTGTTGGAATTGCTTTTACATGTTGCAATATCCAATTTCCATAGGTGTTGTACAAAGGATAGAATATGATGATCTGCTGGAATAAATCCCAATGAGTCTTTCAGAAGTGATGCTGAGATCAGATGGCCTCATTAGAATGATAGATTGAATCATTAGATACTCATCAAATGGTAATGCCATTAACAATGTCTTGTCCTCCTACCTTATAATAGTATCATTTGCATAGATAAAGTTGGTATCAAACTATTCTTAACTGTCACCATTGATGGGCTAGTAATTAAGTAATCTGTATCTAACAATATGGAAAATATTCATGCAGGGAAAATATAAATTGTTCATATTTAATATACAAAACACTTGCAGTTCATCAATTCCTGCTTATGAAAGTTATTTTTACTAATAAATTTGTTGAATTCATTTATGTCAATGAATCATCATGCTCAAGTTGTTTTTGTTGCAAAAGCCTAGGAGATAGGCTCTGTTGTTTCTGTTGAATGTAATTTTAGTTACTTACATAAAGTATAGTGATAATGTAGTAATCATTGAGGGAATATAATAATAATAATAATAATAATAATAATAATAATAATAACAACAACAACAACAATGATAATAATAAAGTTGGAAGGGACCTAGAAGGTCATCTAGTCCAACCCCCTGCTCAGGCAGGAAACCCTATACCGTTTCAGACAAATGGCTGTCCAGTCTCTTCTTAAAAACTTCCAGTGTTGGAGCATTCACCGCTTCTGGAGGCAGGTTGTTCCACTGGTTAATTGTTCTAACTGTCAGGAAGTTTCTCCTCAGTTCTAGGCTGCTTCTCTCCTTGATTAGTTTCCATCCATTGCTTCTTGTCCTGCCTTCAGGCGCTTTGGAGAATAGCTTGATTCCCTCTTCTTTGTGGCAGCCCTGAGATATTGGAACACTGCTATCATGTCCCCCCTCGTTCTTCTCTTCATTAAACTAGACATACCCAATTCCAGCAACCGTTCCTTATATGTTTTAACCTCCAGACCTCTAATCATCCTTGTTGCTCTTCTCTGTACTCTTTCTAGAGTCTCAACATCTTTTTTACATCGTGGTGACCAAAACTGGATGCAGTATTCCAAGTGTGGCCTTGTAAAGTGGTATTAATACTTCACATGATCTTGATTCTATCCCTCTGTAGGATTGAAAATATTCTGGCATTTTTGTTTTTTAATGCCCAGTAGAGATTAGGATTTGCTACCCTAAGCAGGAATAGATGTTTTAAAAAACATATATTGAGAACTTGACATAGAATATACATAATGCATTATATATAAATTGTACTTTAGCCCCTACGTTTGACCATGTAATACTATTATATTCACAGTTTTAGATCAAATTTAAAAATACTCTAGTTAGTTGCAGCTGAAAATAAATTGGAGATGCTCTTCAAGGACCAAGAAATTATTCAAATACTTCTACTATCTTTCAGGTACTTTCATGAACCAAAACCACAGGTATCATTTGGTTTGGGGATTATTTGTGGCTTTATTTATTCTGAGCTTCCCTGAAACTGTGCTAACATAACTCACTATCTCCAATTTGTTGTCCACAGTGTGTTATTATATAAACCAATAAATAAATATTTTCTGTACAATAAGGCAGAACTCAAACTAGTGCAGACATTTGGTCAATACAGAAGATTTCTGTGGGAAATGGTTTATATTCTCATATCCTATAATAAATGTTTAAACGTAAGATACAGTATATTTAAGCACGGTGAAACAACAACAGAACATTGAAATAGCCACATATAAAATGAAATCTATTTCTTATAAAATAAAATGTCTGTACATTTATACAGCAAATAAATGTATCAGTTGATACATTAGGAGAAATATTCTATTATTTGACATTTATTTATCAAATGCCAAATAAAAATAGTTTGTCACAGAGAATCAACATGGGAGAATGAGAATTTATCTGTATCATTTTCTTCAAATCAGAAAGATTTGCAGCCGAAATAATTATTCCAGTTAAAAATTGGAAATTAAGGATTATACTATTTTTAAAACATCTTGTGACTTATATAAAAAGTTAACCTTCATTAAAGTGGACACTTAATTCTAGAATAAAATGATTAATGACACTGTTCAAATGATTTTTGAATTTATTTTTAAACCTGCAAGAGAAACTCAGATTATCCAATTACCATTACATCAGATAAATGTCCATGATTTCCAAAGGCTAATTAACAAAGAAGTTTGAAATGTAAAAGGTTAGTAGATAACTATTCTTATTTATGAAAGTTTTTAAAATAGTGGAGACATGCACTTTTTAAAAGTGAGGAACAAATTTAAATGGGAATGCTTGGCAATAAAGTTAACCCAATTTGTAGACAGTCACAGGAACAAATAATTTATTATTAGATAAAGGAAGTGAGAATATGGAAATAAAATGTTACAATTTTAATTAAACCATTTATGTGCAAACAACTTAGCACTTATTATTAAGAACTATATAGTAGATCTACAAAATAATCTATTCCCCACCGACTGTCATGCCTGAATCTGCTGAGGAAAATGAGCTGGAACTCGACCCTGTTGAGGTCGAGGGAGAGATGTCTGTGGCTTCAGAGGAATGGGGGGAAGAGCAGGCTGAGGCAGGCCACGGCCTTTCAGGATTGGGACAGGATGAACATCAGAGGCAGAGCTCAGGCAATGAGCAAGGTCACCCACTCTTGATCCTACAGCACGGAAAGTGGAGAGGAGGGAACAATGCAGGCAGGCTCAACTACTCAGGAGGAGAGCGTTCTGAGTAGAAAACTGGGAACTGGGATTTAAGGAGACGCTGTGGGGAGGGGCATTTGTCGGGAACAAACACGGATTTCTTGGAGTTTTGTGTGGTGTTGCTGATCTTGGAACAACTCTTGTTCTGTGTTGTGATTTCTGCTTGGAAACCCTGAAACTCTGACCATTGGACTGGCTGACAAACTTGATTTGGTGTTCAAAGACCTTGGATTGAATTTTGGCTTCTCTTCTGAAACTGCTCAGGCAAGCTTGTATTTCCACAGACTCGTTAGATTTTGGATGTATGTTTCATTCCTTGTTATCTATGTGGCCTTGAGTAAATTACTCTCCTAATCCAACTGTATGTGAAACTACTTGCAGCCAGAGACTGCTGAAGGTCTGTGTGTGTTACTTTATTCTGGGGCTTGCCAGAAACATGGGAGCATTTGGGGAAAATTGGAGCAAATAAAGGGTGGTTTGAACTGCCAGTTGACTGTTTTGTCTCTGTGCTGTCCCCTGGGTCATCACACCCACTCCCTCAGGTCTTCTGAGGTAAATTGAGCGTATCCACATTAACAGAATAAGAGAGACCTTGGAATCTTCTAGTCCAGCCCCCCGATAGTCATACTCCACTCAGTATCAAGGATGCAGCTGTAGAGGTAGTCAACAGTATTAAGTATCTGGGGGTGCAGATAACTAACAATCTGAATTGGTCTCTCCGTATGTCATCCTTAGTGAAGCATGCAAACCAGCATCTACATTGCTTGTGTCGTATGAGGAGAGCACATCTTTCTCCTTCTGTCCTGTCCACTTTTTACAGAGGCACGATTGAAAGTATTTTAACAAACTGCATCCCTATCTGGTTTGGTAGCAGCAGTGCCTCAGATAGAAGGTCCATACAGAGATTGGTAAGGACAACCAAGAAGATCATAGGAAGCTTGCTTTCTGTTATTTAGGATGCTGCTTATAAGTGCTATGTGCGTAGAGCTCAAAGCATTGTTAGAAACCCCATGCACCCACTTTACGTTCTGTTTCCATTGCTCCCCTCTGGGAGGAAATTTCGAAGTATTTCTAGCAGGACTACCTGATTCCGTAATAGCTTTGTTCCTTATGCCATACGTCTGGTAAACTCGCAAGATTCATTTTTCTTGCCATGCACATGTATACATAACCTGAACTAGACTATTTTTTCTCTGTGTCATATAATATATGTGGGTATATGCATAATTCTGTATTTATTTATTTTTGTCATATTTATGTAGTGTATATCGGAGGTGGTGACCCTTTGAGAGCTGAATGCAACAAAATTTCATTTTAATGTACGTCGATTAGTGTACATTCAAAGTGACAATAACGTTAGCATTGTATTGTATTGTATTGTATTGTATTGTATTGTATTCTTCCATTCCAACATAAATTTCTCCTTAATTCTAGGTTGGATCCCTCCTCAATAAACTTCCATTGGTTACTTCTTGTCCTGCTCTCAGGTGTTTTGAGGAATAGATCAACCTTCTCTTCTGTGTGACAGCCCCTCAAATATTAAATGACTGCTATCATGTCAGCCCTAGTCCTTTCGTTAGACTAGACATACCCAGTTCCCATAACTGTTCATTGTATGCTTTAGTCCTCAGTCCCCTAATCATCTTTGTTGCTACTCTCTAAACTCTTTCTAGAGTTTAACATCTTTTTGTGTTGAGGAGATCAAAACTGGATGCAGTATTCCAAGAGTAGTCTTAACAGTGCAATGTACAGCAGTACTAGTACTTCACATGATTTGTGCATTTGGTTTTTCTTGCCTAAATTTAAGATCTTACTTTTCTCACCAATGAATTGCATTTTGTTAGATAGACTGAAGATTCAGAAGGATCTTGATCTATCTTTAAGGTGTTGGGTATTCTTCCCATCTTGGTATTGTCTGCAAATCTGATGAGTTTTCTTTCTATTCCCTCATCTAAATCACTTATGAAGATGATGAAGAGTATTGGCCTAGGACAGAATCTTGAGATATCCCACCTCCATATAGTTGTAGTTCCACTGAACAAGGAGTGTGCACAATCCTCTACTGTCAATGTTGTAGTATAATTAATTGATGTTTGGAAATTTGATGCAAATATGTAATATTTTTGCTTAGGAACTAATAATTAACTATTAGGTTAATTTAACAGTGAAGAAGAGAGCATCTGATAGCTGAAGAATATAAATATTTGTATATTTGAAGAAAATCTTAAATAAAAAGAAAATAGATCATATAATAAAACATGATACAGCAGTTCATGTGCAATGACTGATTGATGACAAGATTCCTGTAGTTCAAAAAACTATAAACCATGACATTAACTTTCCTCATAAAGCAGTCAGTAGCTTGGGGGGAACTCTATTTTGGAATGGCTTACTGCCTTTTAACCATTATCTCACTTTGCATTCATCTGATGGAAAGGATCCTTTGGGATCTATAATTCATATGGTAGCTTGAATTATAATGATGTAGGTCTGACCCTATCTTTCATTTTTGCATAAAATTATTTCAGGATGTTATATATATAAAGTCAGCCTAACCCTACAGGGATACAACATCAGCATCTCTGCTGAAAATTGCTTGTTCTGCTAAGAAAAAGGGCTTTATTATGTAAACTTATTACCATTGTCTACCAGCACAGATTTCTTTCCAACATAACAGTAGATGCTGGTCTCTGTAGATAGATTTGGGTATCAGCAAGCTAATCAATATCTAATTTGCAATGCTTAGAATTACAAAATTAGAAGAGGAGTTGATCCCATATTCTGGCAAAAAAATAGGAAATACTTCCAATTGGGAGATAGTTAATAAAATAACAATAAAGATAGTTAATAAAATAACAATAAAGATAGTTAATAAAATAATAACAATAAACAATAAAGATTACTAACAGTTTTTTGTATCACAAAGATAACAAAGATTGAGATTCTGGCCAGGTTTGCATGATAGAAATCTTGCTGCTAAGAAAAAAAAACATCAAAAATAAAATTGCTAGATTACAGAAATCAGAACTCATAAGGATAGAGAATGTGTGTGTGTGTGTGTGTGTGTGTTTGTGTAAAGTCAAGTGCTGTTTTATTAAAGACTCTAGATTTGAGTTTCCTAAATAGAAATACGGCCTAATTCAATTTTAGGTTTTTACTTCACTCTCTTGCTGTGAATTCTGTTTCTATAAAATTTGTCATCTAACTTGAATTTTTAATTTTCATGTTGATGTTGAGAAAATTGAGAGTACAAGTCAATTATCTACTGTATATGCAAAAAATATTGTTTTATCTATCTGTACACTATAACTGAAGAGTCTAATTATGATGACACCACTTTCCTAAACTGGAGAAATAAGTTCTGATAGTATTATTCATGGATTCCACTTCACAGGTTTCAGGAATATTAAATAAAGAATTTGATTATTTTAAACACAGATGAAGAAATGTTTATACTCAAACATCCCCAGATACACTCCTATGCTGTTAAAATAGTCCAATGATACAGTATCTAAAAGTACAATGCCATCTACTTAAAGTGTTGTCATGACAATTCAAGAACCATTTACATTATTTTCTCTAAAAATCTTTACAAGCTGACTGGAGACCTCAATACCTTCATAAACTTATGCTATTTCAGTTGATCGTACTAAAGTATTGCACAACAATGGATTTTGGATCTTTAACCTGGACTTTAATATTAATTTTAAAGGCTTTAAAAATTGACTAATACTTTAGTCAATAACTTATGCTATTGTTTGCTGGAATAATCTTAATATTAGAATTTTGTATACTATATTTATTCTAGTAGCAGTATCTGTCTTAGCTTGTTCCAGTAAAATTAAACAGAATGTGCTTCAGTTTGTTAAGTAAAGAATACCTTGCCAAGACAGTATTATGTATATAATAGTCCTGATAAAACTATAAAAAAATAATAATTTGAACATGAATTTTAGGAGGAAATGCTGGTTTTTCAGTATTATTTCTTCAGGAAATATTCACCTGACCTCTCCAAAAGTTCTTAAAATCATTTTTTTCTTGTACTGAAACTTTGCTACAGAAACATGGCAAAGGTATCAAATGCTTTCTTTGTCATTTTTGGAGGACTGGACACGATCCTAAGCATTGTCTAATCACTTTCATCTGCTTACTACAGTGAAAAGGGAATTCATGCAAGATATGTGATTTTTATTCAACAGTCTGTCTGTGGAACGTGGTTTTGTTAGACTGAATCAGTTTTGTAACTAAGCTTGATATATATTTTCTTTACATTAGAAAAAATAAGAACTAAGCCACAAGAATATTATAAACCTTACAGTTGAGACATATTTCTTGTGTCAAAATGAAATCAAGTGGCTGAAATTAAATTGTGTAAAATAAAACAACATAGCTCCATACTATAACATTTGGCTTTAGGCTAACAATTTATTCTTTGAAAAAATATAGTCAAAAATTAGTTGAAGACATAACATGCTTGAATAGTTCAATTTGAATTATTGATGCAGACTGAGGAGTTTGCTTTAAACAGTACAATTTGGGTATCACGAGGAGCCATAAATTGTTAATTATTTTATGTCTTGTTGGTAAAGGACACCATGGGAATTTTCTACTGCAGATGTTCAAATAATAGACAGTTTTTGAGCACTGTGTACCTTGATATTTTTTTAAAAACCCCGGAACAAATAATGTGTAATGCTTTCGAGACAACTCCTTGAAGGAAAGAAACTTTGGAAAAAAGTAAGTAAGTTCTGGATGGTTCTGCTAGCACTTAAATTATATTTGGAAGTCTAAGGTTTTAATTGTTTGAAGCCTAAAGCAAAACAACATCTCTTGTTCTCTTTCAGATAGCACTCCTTGAGCTGACTCCACAATCACCATTGGTATGATGCATTTGTGTGGCACAAAATCTTTGAGTTGAGACAAATCCACTGGGGATTTGGGAGGAGGAATAGGTGGGAGGTAGTCATATTCTTTTCTCCTTTAAAACAAACAAACAAACAAACAAACAAGAACAGACGATCTTACTGTTTTTGACAATTATCTGCACTCAAGTGAAAATGATTACTTCTGTCTCCTGTCACTGCAACCTATACAAATGTAATACTTTGCTTCAGCATCTATATTTCTTGGCTATTTCTGGTCACATGTCCACGAATCTCTCCATCTTGCTATATGAGAAAAACTATCCTAAAATAATTACTCTTTTAACCTGTCCTTTTGGAGACAGTTTGGTGTGAACATATGAAATAACCTTTTCAAACTGTTCCTTGTAAACTTTTCTCCTTTTCACACTCTGAAAAAATTATTCTTTTGTGAATTTGTTTTAAAAAGTATAATAAAAAACTCCTGTAGAGTTTTTTTATGTAGGTAAGAATGCAACACTATTTAAACACACAGCTATAAAAAAGGAATAACACACTTGCAAAGTAAGATAGCTGAAATGGTGCACCCATCTTGATAAAGTACTAGTGTCCCCAGCTGCATGCTTGCTGCTTTTGTTGAAGGACCGTCTATCTGGAGCATTCACACAGAGGCATCTGAGTTGGCAGTGACAGTGAGCGTACCTGTACTTAGTACTCCATCAGCAAGCACAAAACAGCAGAATAGACCCTGTATTACATCTGGACATCAAGGATATATAGGGGATTTTCTATGAACAAGAACCATTAGCCCAGCCTATTTCTGTCATTAGAAAACTAGCAGGAAAACTCAGTGTCACTGCCAACTCAGATGCATGTGAGTGAATCCTTCATCCTTGCCACTAACAGTTGAACCAAAACAGCTGATTAGGAAAAAAATCATATCAGTTAATTGTTAAAAGTAATAAAAAATAAACACTATACTTAAAATGTTTTCAACAGTTGTGAATATTTTAAGACTAGGGTAGAAAACCTGATCTTGTATATACAGTATATAGAGAGTGGGCAAGGATAAGCACAACACATATAAGAGACAAACTCACATAAACATCCATTTTTTTCTTGTAAATAAAGTGAAGGAAATTGATACTAAAAATGACCGTTTTGAAATCAAGTACGCAGATCTTAGTTGCTTAGACTGAAAATCACTGAGTTAATGAATGCCGCTGAAATAGAGGGACAAATAAGTAACACTTATCTGTTGTAATGCATAAATATTGTCAGAAAAAAGGCAAAATAATATGCCCTTTATTTTACATTTCAATAGTCTTGGTTTAAGCAATAAATTTCTCCACTGCTTAAGCCATGTTGGTGATTATACTAAACATTGGTCTCATAAATAACACTAGCTTTGTACACCAAAAAGTTCAGCACTTGAAGTAATTTCATTAAGAAATTATAGAACCACACTGAAACAATTTATATGAAAACATTCAAGCCAGATTTTTCCTGTATTTTCAAAAGGTAATAATAGGATACTTTAAAATGATGTCTTAAAAGATTATGTTAATTTATTTTTTAGATTTTTTTAAAAATTATTTCTTGTTTGCTCCCTGGAATTTTGTTAAATATTCCAGACTTCAAAATGGGACTGTTAAAAAGATGTGATACTCTTTTATCATGCAAATAGGAACACAGAATGGTAAGAGGAATTAAACTACTGATTAACCTTTCCTTCCCTCTGCTCTCCCCTCCCAAAAGAAAGAAAAGATAAATATATCAAAGTTGCTCTGAAAAACCCATTTGCCCCCAGGGAAATTAAATTGCAAATATATTCTCTTTTCTTTTATTTATTCTTTTTGCCAGGTGCTGTGGGAAGTAAAAAAAAAAAAAAGGTATTCAAATGCAGATTTAATGGGGAAAAAAACATACTGAGATTATGGCTACTGGATGGTCTTAAAATCAGTTCAAAGGCTCACTTAAGATATTGCAAAGAAACAAAGGAACAGCTCTTTTAATAGGAATTTCTGCTACAGAACAAAATGAAGATGATGCGTAATTAATGCAATAGTGTATGCAGCCTGAATGTTATCTTTATTTTGCAATATCTGGATGTGGATGATGAAGATTAAGAAAGCACTTATTAAACACAAATGTTTAACTGACAGTTAATCTAAGTGTAAACTGACAACAAATATGTTTTTTTTTAAAATATCACCTTGCCTATTTTCTTATTGAGAGCTTTCATCCTCAAATCAATAATGTAATAGAGTATGATAACATCAAGTGTCCACATTTATTGAAGAGCAGCACATAAAAATCTATATATCAGGCTGTTTCCATTTTCCTAATCATCAATGCAAGAAGCCTTTTATTGAAATTATCCATAATTTGTATCTGCATTATACATTATGCATAATGTACAGTTCTAACTTATTAATAGGTAAAGACGTACAACATAAGATCTCATTTGGCATTATCACAGATCAGGGTGCCAATTTGTAATGGGGCTAAAAAAACTGGCCTTTGAGTGGCGGTCTAAACTGTGAAAAATAAACATGGGGAGGACAAAGAAGTTCTAGACCCTTAAATGATCTTATTTTCTCCAGGAGCTCATGTCAGGTGACCTCTTGCTGCATCTTGACCCAGCTGACCATCTATCTCAAAGAGTTCAGCTCCAGGGTACCACCAATTGCTCAGCTTCTCAGTTTCTGAAGAAGTCGTTGCTACCCTCCAATAACAAGTCTGTCAATCCCCAAATTCTCTAACTATTCCAGAAAACAAATTGAAGGGGAAAAAAATGTAGGGATACATCCAATGCCTTACATATGGTATCATATATAGGGATTCCCATTTTACTTTGGCCCAGAAGTGATGAGAAAAGCAAAGTAAGGCTAATGGTGGCAGTATCCCTTATAGTTTTGATTATGAGCTTTGACTAGGTTGAAGCCTTACTAATTCTAGTAGCCAGAGAGGACTTTCCTATTTTAAACACTCCTCCTCCTAAAGCAGGGGTTCCAAAATGGGGGGTGCTCGCACCCCCTGGGGCTGAGAGACGATATTTCAGGGGGTGCAAAAACTTGGTTTCCAAAATTATAGTGTATATGCATAATTTGTTGCTGTTATTTCTAACTTTTGTAAGGGGTGCGAGAATATATCAGAAGCGTTCTAGGGGTGCGGGGTATAAAAAAGGTTGGGAGCCACAGTCCTAAAGGCTTAAAACCAGGGGCTCATACTGGGTGAATTCTTGTATCATACCACTAGGTTGACAGTCTAGACTCAAAAACTTCAAATTCAGAGTGCCAACAAGTCTTAGTTTCTGAATTAATATCTACTTTTTCTAGAGGGGCAATGTTTCATTTTTCAGTCTTTGGACTAAGATAAATACAATATCCCTTTTCTTCCTTTTGCATGGCCTCATGTTTCTAATCTTTTGAATCAGGAAGTTGAGTGGCAGCTGTAGGAGAAGTAGAATTTCTTCTACTAATAGTTCTTTTTTGCTGGCAGAAGGACATCAAAACGGCTCTGGATAGAGTCTTTCAGAAAACATTGCTGTGAACATCTCATACGGTATTCTCTATTGTCAAGAAGTCTATTTTATACAGAACTCTATATGCAGCACATAATTAACTTTATGTGGCCTAACTGTGATTTAGTATTGCGATTTCCAAGCTATTTTTTCTATGACATTTACTGTCATTCAATCATTTATTAACATTCAATTTCATGGAGTTTAAATTGCTTTCTGTTATTACTTCTTAATAATTATATTATTCAATTTTATATATGAAATATTGAGGGGAGGCTGGAAGAGAAACCAAAGAGAGAAAAGACATAAACAATAAAGAGACAGAAGTTGAATCAATTAACACGCATGCTGGCTTAAGTAATTGTGGAAGTTGAAGTTCACACATTTTGAAGTTGCCAAGTTTGAAAAACAGTGAATTAACAGTTTGTTTCACAAATGACAACTTACACCAGGTGGAAAGAAGCCTGAGCAGAAGACTTCATAACTTTCAAAGAGATGCTACCTTGATTAACTTACTATTATGAAGAAGAGGAATTCCTTTGATAATTTCCAGGATTCTGTGTTTATTCTGAACTAGCATTATAAATACCTCAATAAAATCTAGTAGGCCTTGCTTTTTTGATTTTGATCATTTGCATGGAACTTAATGATATGCTACATAATATAACATAGCAAATTTATGTAAATTTAGAGTCACATTCTACATCTCATCATCTTCTTTTATTACTGATCCTAAGTAGTGCAACGCCAATAAAATGTACAATTCAAAAAATAGAAGCAGCTTTTAAAATAGAATATGGGCTATTTCATGTTTCACAATAAATAATAGTAATAGTAATAGTAGCAATAGTAATAGCAGTAGTAACAGTAACAGTAACAGTAGTAGTAGTAGTAATAAAAGAAGAAGAAGAAGAAGAAGAAGAAGAAGAAGAAGAAGAAGAAGAAGAAGAAGAAGAAGAAGAAGAAGAAGAAGAAGAAGAAGAAGAAGAAGAAGAAGAAGAAGAAGAAGAAGAAGAAGAAGAAGAAGAAGAAGAAGAAGAAGAAGAAGAAGAAGAAGAAGAAGAAGAA
>NW_015386359.1:0-17084 GCF_001527695.2 Protobothrops mucrosquamatus | reverse complement strand
GGGATCATAAAATAGAGAAAGTGATAGAAAATGATAAAATTAAACCATTCATTATTCTTTCCACTGCTTTATTGCCTTTAAATACTGACTTTCCCTTTCTGTCTCTGCAGCTAACGTAGAATCCTAGAATAACCTTGGAATGTTAATGTAATAATAATCTTTCCTAGTTCCTTGAGAATGATTTGATTGGTGGATAAAAATGCCAAATTCAATCTAAACATCTGACATCTTGATTATTTAACCAACCATAATAATCATAACAATAACAACATTGATCCTTTGGATACTCTAACACCATCAACCTTGGGGGTTGGAACCTTGTTCTAAAGCAACTCAACATATTGGCATCCACAATATTATATACTACTCTATTTTAGTAAATCTGTTAGATAACAGAGATGGGAATGGAGCAAGGTCTCCTTTCATGTTTTTCAATCCCTACGAAAGAAATTAGGATCTAGCTCTAATTTTCAGTTATATATTGTTATATAGTAACACCTGTTTGATAAGGAATAGTATAACTGTAGCATTCAAATAAACATTAAGCTAATATTAGCCTTAAAAATTTTAATGGTGCATACCAAACAGATCTACAGTCATGTACAAAATTAAAACAATTCACACATGATAAGCTGCATATTGTCAACATTC
This sequence comes from Protobothrops mucrosquamatus, assembly GCF_001527695.2. Lineage (NCBI taxonomy): Eukaryota > Metazoa > Chordata > Lepidosauria > Squamata > Viperidae > Protobothrops > Protobothrops mucrosquamatus. Next base: position 16,433 of record NW_015386359.1, on the reverse strand, counting down.
TTATCTTATTACAGCACTATATAAGATGTTTCTGTATGATGACCAAAGAAAATATATGTCAGTCTGTGGAATCTGGTTATAAATATTCCCAAATTATGAAAAAATGTTAAATTATATGCATATTTTACATATTTATTTATTTTATTAAAGCTAATATTATTTTGATACTGTATGAGTCACATTAATGTAAATATGTATTCATGTAGATATTTACATGAATGTGACTAGAGCAAGGCTAGACAGGCTTCACAATAGTGCAGAGCCCAAAAGCCCTAGTAATACTTTGTTCCTTAGTTAGTATGCTTAAGGTTTGTGCAGCTGCCTGGTTGCATCAGAAAAAAAAAGGCTCGTATCATGGGTCCATAAAACAAACATACTTAAAATAAACCTTTAAAGATATTCAGGAAAACTTCAACATATATTATATCTCTGCATGTTTGTATTTGATATTAACCTTGTCTTGCAAATATTCTGGACTTGAGATTGAGCAAATGAAATTTACTTTTTATTTATCAGAACAAAATTTAAGTTTGGATACAAAATTGTATCTGCTCAAGAAGATAGAAAAAACTGTCAAAATACTCAAAAAATCCTTTGATGCTTAGATTCTTTCTTCTTCTTCTTTCGGACATTGGCGATCATGTTGGCGATCCTGTTTTTATCATCTCCTAAATGATTTCTTGATTTCTGCAGTCTAATTGATGAGAAGATGTTATCATTATTGTAAAATAAAAATAAGTTGGAAAATATTGATGTCTCCTGCAGATCAGTATATCTTCTGGAATAGAAATGTAAAGAATTGCAAAGAGTCTCTTAGATTTCTTATGAACTCCAGAAACCAGACAAATGAGATTTTAACATATTTCATACCAGAAGAGCTGGTTCATAACCTCTGGCCCCTATGGAGGTTTAATTACTATGCTTGGGCTTCCCATTATTCACAAAACCTATGCCTGCATCTGTTTAAAGCAGCTATCTCTTTTCCTGGCTTCGATAATTATGCTTCAGCACAACTTTAGGAAAAGACGTGCTTAGTTCAAGAATTTGCAGCAAGTGATATGCATGCACCCCTGTAAAGACCTGAAGCAGCTTTAAGAAAAGAAGATTAAATGCTTTCAGAAGTAGTACTTGAAAGTGTTATAGATGCCTTGCATCACAGCAATTTTCTTGATTCTAAAGACTAGATAGGAACATATTATTTTTAAAAGTAGCAATCATGATAATCAATATCACTGAGTAAAATTTAAACTCAGCTATTAGTACAGAAATGTCAAGCTCTGAAGACATTCCATTATTAAATAATTAACAAAAGTCTTTGCTAGTGGGAAGGAAAGAAGAGAATGTAGTATCACAGAGGGGGCTTTGAAGGAAACTGTTATTTCAGTTTCAGCACTCTTTATTGTGTTCAGAAAAGAGAAGATCTTCTGGGGTAGGATTTAGGTCCTAAACTATAGGATATTAAATATATGTGTGTGGGGAGATCACAGAGGCAACGTGTATAGGCATTTTAACCACACTGTGCTCTTTCTGATAATACTAAAAAAGTTCAATTTTTCTGAATCAGTCCACATTTATACCTTACAACGGGTTTGTGTCAAATAAAGCATTTGTCTCTCTCATGTGTTAAATACCGGATGCTGTATAACAACGTATTTATGGAATACAAAAGAGCATGTTCCATTCTCCTAACCTATTCCTAGTTCAGTTTTTCTAATTGTTTTCATTTTGATTTTGATATAAATTTGCATGAATAACAGATCTCTTATTCCTCCCGCAAATCCCACTTCCACCCCTTAGACTTACTCAGAGACTCATGATGTACAGAAACTTCTAAAATTCTTTTTGTTCTATTCTGTAGTCAGGTTAATAGCCTCTTTTGCCTCTCATTACTATATCCTATAAACTTAGTTAATGCAACTTTGACAAACCCAATGATATTTCTTATCTGTTAACCTGGGAACAATGTTTCCACTATATTAACATGGAAGGGCAGAGGAGATAGTTCCAGTAATCGGTTTTGACATTTAACACAAGACCTCTTATAAGCGTTTTTTCAGATAACATGATTGTTACTATAACTTTAAATTTAATGCTGTGGTACAGATCATTGGAGCTTTTAAAAATTACTTTATGTTCTCTTTGAGGGTTGGGTTCTTGGTTACTTCCCCAACTATTTCTTTGTGACATAAAGGTAACTAAGGCTAAATTCTCCAATGAGCTGAAAATGAAAAATTGTCGGGATCATTTTCCAATCATTTTTTGAATGAATTGGGTTGTGAATTACTATTTCCATTTTAGAGTGCAGTGGGCTACTTATTTTCAACCTGAAAAATATAAAAAACTCATGGATATTTAAACCTTCCTCAAAACCTTAGCAAATTTAAGACAAATGGACTTCAACTCCAGAATTCACCAATCAGCATGCTGGCTGAGGAATGCTGGGAGTTGGAATCTACATATTTTAAAGTTGCCAAAGTTAAGAAACAGATTTAAACAAATGTGGAAAAATTAAATTCAACATTACTAAATCTACTCTTAGTACTATAGGAAAACAGAAAGCTGGTTCCAGCTTTGAGCACAAGAAGTTGCTGTTGCCAAGTCAGAACAATGGAGACTTCTTCATAAGACTGCCTATTTGCATTGGTAACTGCTTTCCAATGCACCAGAAAGACCTTTCTCACTTCCCTTCATCTCCTTCCCATTACCATGGTGTGCACTGTAATATTTTTCCTGATCAAATGAAGTGGAGCTCTCAAATATTTGCACAATTGGATTGCTTTCAAGTTTTCATAATAAAACTACTGTCCTTATACAAATTCGGAATTTGTGTTATCGATTGAACAACATTTTTGCATGACCAGAGTGTATGAAATTTGTTCAACAGTAGGGTATTATGCCAGAGGAAGATTTTATGCCACCTAAAATTTGTCATATCACTATGGGAATTATATTTGTAAGATGATGTACATATTGTTTGATGATTTGTTTTTCCTTTTTGGGTCTTCTATTTTAATCTTCTTTCATTATATTACCTTGCACAATACTATAGTATAATTTAAGCTTCCTAAAATCAAGGTTTGGGACAGCACATGAGTTCTAGCACGTACATATATACATAATCCATCTCTAATTAATAAATTTAGTTAAGTGAATTCTCAATATATTTTGCCAAATATTTTACAAGCTAAAAACTATTTGTAGATCAATTAATATAAACCTGCCAAATTTCTGTAGGCTCTTATTTTGTCTACCAAACATCTACATTTATTTTGTTCCTAAGGATGAAAAAAAAGTAGTAGAACAATTAAGTGTTATCAAAATAAGAAATCAATGATACTTTCTTCTAGCAGTTTTAAGTGCTTCTTGAACCTACCCTGGGTGCCTATTAGAACTTCCCACATTCCCATAAGAGGAAATTCCAGGACGTATACTTTAAAACATGAACATTAAGTGCCTCATCCCTACCTGCATTCTGTAACATTTCATCTGGAGTGGAAACCTGGAAATATCAAAAGGTTACTTCTATTTGTGATTGTTGTGTTGTCTAAGTAATATTATTCATGTACAAATTTTGGAATTCAGTCACACAGAGGTGCTGATATTATATTGCCCTGGAATACACATCACCTACTCCATGCTGTATAGTAATATGTATCTCAAGGCTTATATTATATAAGACTTTCTTCTTCTGTTGAATAGGTGTAGTGTTTTAACTATTAAAAGCCAGTGTATTTTGGAGATATCATTGTGAAGCTTACCTTGCACTTAGTTTGAGATCATTTTTGGCATTTTGAAGGCTATTTTGTTTCATTTTCCAAAATTTTTAAATTTAAACTTATTTTAATGCTTTTTGTTTCTATTATACTGATGTCATTTGTTATTGGTGGTTTAATTACATTTTATATTTCATGTTTGCATTTGATTTTAGTTTAAGAGACCTTCTATTATTTTGTATGTTTGGGGCATTCTATATATATAGAAATAAAAAACCAAACATATTAACAACTAATTCCCTTAAAAATGAATCAGAATATTATTTTTAGTTCTTTCAAAGTATTTTTAAATAGCTAAAATTTGTTAATATTTACAGTGTTTTAATACATATACAAACATGCAGAGGGTTGTTCTCATCTTTTATTTTTCTCTCAGTTTGCTTAGGAAACAGATTACAAAAAAGATAATCACGATCACAATGATAAACAATATATGCCATCTCAAAAGGCAAGTCAGCATCCCTGGGCTATGTAGTTGTTATTGATAATATTTTGTTTCCAACACAGGAATACTTCCAAAAGTATAAGAAATCTATTTGGCTTACTCAGAATATATTGAACACAGAGTTTTTGATAGTTTATTTATTTTATTTTCTCAAAACCTTGAATGAAGGTTTTGAGAGCATGCAATCTGACAACATGCAATCAAAATACATGTAATGATGATGATGATGATGATGATGATGATGATGATGATGATGATGATGTTGGAAGGGACCTTGGAGGTCATCGAGTCCAACCCACTTATATTTAATAAGAAAGGATTAAAGGGAAAATTTCTTATTGAAAGCAAATTTTCCCAATTTCAACATTTGTATGAATTGTCAAATTTACTGGAAATAAAATAAATTGAAAAACTTAATGTTCCAACTGTCAAAAGAGTTGACATTTTATATTTCATTTTGCAGTTAAAACAAATTAAGTAGATTATAACATGGTTCTCAAATTGTAGTAGTAAAATGTATCTTGGAAAGTTTTTACTGGGACTTCAGTAATGGAAATACTTGAGAGGCAAGATATCAATTTTTCATTCATAATTCTCCTCTTTTTCCACTATTTTTCCAGTGTAGTATTTTTTCTAACATAATAAAACTTCAAGTAGAGACAGACTAATTATTTGTACAATGCCTTCTGTGTGATAGGCATCCAACTAGAAATCTGGGACAGTTTTAGGACAGAACTAAGTGATCTCTGAAAAGGATTTTACATTTAATATTGAAACATGAAAAATAATGAGTATAATGTCACAATATATTCAAGCTATCTGCAACCAATTTTGTACAACTTTGCATTGATCAACACAATGTCTATTCTATAGCGTTTACAGCTTTCTATAGCATCAATAAAGATCAATAGCCATTCTGTAGAATAGAAGCCAATTAACTTTCATTAGCTCAGTTTAATTAATTCAGCCAAAGCTTTATCTCCATGAAGACAATTTTATAGCATGAATGCTGGCCTCTACAGGAACATTCACCACATTCCACCAATTTGTCTCTCCCCACTCTGTGCTCAAGACGCTGGGCTACCTTTTCATCATTTCATTGGGCTTCATAAACTAAGCAGATGGCTGACCTTTCTCCTGGCTTCCTACTTCACCATCACTATACAAATATGTGGTCCTGGCTGGTTGGTCTGTTGGATGTACTGTTAGCTTATGAGGGGAAAACTTTAACATTCTGAGCACTATAATAGGAAGAACAATCATAGGACAGCATGAAAGTACTTCTCTCCCCACCCACCCCTCTCTCTCTGGGTAACTCCAGCAGCTGTATCAAAGGATCTATGTATTTTGCTACTTATTTAGATATAAAAGGGAGACAACAGATGTTTTATTTTTATTCCTCAACAATTCCACTGAGTAATGGAGGGAAAAATTATGCCAGCATAATTAGTAGTTTTTAAGATGCCAAAAGATGGTTGCTTTTGGAAAAGATCCTAAGTAACAAAGAACATGCTTTGTATGCCAAACTCCCAGGTCAGTCGAAAAGTGTTCTGACTGAGATCTTGGAAAATTCTTGCTAGCTATTGACAACACTGAGCTTGATGGGCCAGTGATCTGATATACAATAATGCAGTTTCCTATGTGAACAATTTTACCTTTTTGGGAGTAAAAGGGGGGGGAAATTACATTGCCATAGGTGTATACCAAACAGAGGAAATAGATGAACTTTTTGCTAGTCAGCTAACTGAGGTATGTAGGAAGCACATCACAATAGTAATGGGGGACTTTAACTACCCTGACATCAACTGGGAGACAAACTCTGCACCAAGTGGAAGATCAAACAGATTCATGTCAAACCTAGCAAACAACTTTGTCTCCCAAAAAGTAGAGAAGGGAACTAGGGGATTAGCTATTTTGGATCTAATTCTCACTAACAGAGATGAAATGATAGAAGGTGTTGAAGCCATAGGAACCTTGGTAGGAAGTGATCATGCAATATTGGAATTCAACATTATGGAAGCACAAGCAATAGAACACAGTCAAACTAGAGTCTTGGACTTCAAGAGAGCTAATTTCAATAAACTTAGCGAGAGCTTGGGAAGGATTCCATGGATGAGAATCCTCCAGGGGAAAACAACTCAAGAAGCTTGGGAAATTTTGAAAAGTGAGATAATAAAAGCCCAGTCTAGCACAATACCAACAAAGAGGAAAAATAACAGCTCTCAAAAGAAACCAGCATGGCTGCATAAAGAACTCCCTGATAAATTGAAAGATAAAAAGGACAAATATAGAAAGTGGAAAGAGGGACACATAACTAAGTCAGAATATCAGCAAATAGCCCAAGCCTGCAAAGATGAAGTGAAGAAAGCTAAGGCTCAAAATGAACTAAGGCTTGCGACCAAAGTCAAAAATAACAAAAAAATCTTCTTTCAACATATAAAAAACAAGAAAAAAATGAAGGAAATGATTGGTCCATTAGTGGGTGAAAGTGGCAAGAAGGTGACAAGCAACAGGGAGAACGCAGAACTATTTAATTCGTTTTTTGCATCTGTCTTTACACAAAGAGAAAAAACAGACCAACCTATTAAAAATAATGTGATAAAAAAACAGAATAGAAACACAAGTTAAGATAGGCAAGAAAACGGTAAGTGAGCACCTGTCCAGCCTAGATGAGTTCAAATCACCAGGACCATATGGATTACACCCCAAGGTTCTCAAGGAACTGGCAGATGTGATCTCAGAACCACTGAACTGTATTTTTCAAAGATCCTAGAGCACTGGGGAACTACCGGAGGACTGGAAAAGAGCTGATGTAGTTCCCATCTTCAAAAAAGAAAAAAATGGATCCAGGAAATTACAGACCTATCAGCCTGACCTCAATACCTGGGAAGATTCTGGAAAAGATAATCAAACAACGAATCAGCAAATGCCTACAGGCAAACAAAGTCATTACTAAAAGCCAATATGGGTTTGTCAAAAACAGATCATGCCAGACAAATCTTATTGCATTCTTTGACCAAGTGACAAAATTAGTGGACCAGCGGAATGCTGTGGATATAATTTACTTGGACTTCAGTAAGGCATTTGACAAAGGAGATTTGATAAGATAGAAAAATGTGGCTTAGACAGCATCACCACCAGATGGATTCGTAGCTGGCTAACCGGCCATACTCAGTGTGGTCCTCAGTGGCACTGCATCTACATGGAGGGAAGTGTGTAGTGGGGTGCCCTAGGGCTCTCTTCTGGGCCCAGTGCTCTTCAACATCTTCATCAACTATTTGGACGAGGGGATAGATGGGGAACTCATCAAATTTGCAGATGACACCAAGCTGGCAGGAATAGCCAACACTCCAGAAGATAGACTTGTACAGGTATAGTATAGGGGGTACTATAGTAACTGTGAGAGGGATATCGGAGTTCTAGTGGACAATCATTTAAATATGATGTGCTGCAGCTGCCAAAAAGCCAACACAGTGCTAGGCTGCATTAACAGAGGGATAGAATCAAAATCACGTGAAGTATTAATACCATTTTACAATGCCTTGGTAAGGCCACACTTGGAATACTGCATCGAGTTTTGGTCACCACGATGTAAAAAAGATGTTGAGACTCTAGAAAGAGTACAGAGAAGAGCAACAAAGATGATTAGGGGACTGGAGGCTAAAACATATAAGGAACGGTTGCTGGAATTGGGTATGTCTAGTTTAATGAAGAGAAGGACGAGGGGGGATATGATAGCAGTGTTCCAATATCTCAGGGGCTGCCACAAAGAAGAGGGAGTCAAGCTATTTTCCAAAGTGCATGAGGCCAGGACAAAAAGCAAAGGATGGAAACTAATAAAGGAGAGAAGCAACCTAGAACTGAAGAGAAACTTCTTGACAGTTAGAACAATTAACCAGTGGAACAACTTTCCTCCAGAAGCGGTGAATGCTCCAACACTGGAAGTTTTTAAGAAGAGACTGGACAGCCATTTGTCCGAAATGGTATATATTATTATTATTATTATTATTATTATTATTATTATTATTATTATTATTATTATTATTATTATTATTAAACTAAACCAATCTGGTTTTCTTAACGGTGACATCTGTCTAAGTTGTAAGTGTCTAATTCCAAAGAATGGTGTGTGCGCTACTTAAAGTCATTTAAATCAATTCTATAGATAGAACACATGCCTCAAATATTAGCTATGTTTATAATTCTGGTTATGGGGTGTGCAATATAGCTGGATCCATGCAATATAATAAGAAGTGTGATCATGACTTTTCCTCACATTTCCCAAGACAGATTGTAAATTGAAGATGGCATCTATGGCTGGGAAGGTCTAGTTTCCAATTCCATTAATGATTAACTTTATCAACAAAGGCCCCTTCCCATTTGGCAGAAAGTCTATAAAATGCCATTCTTTATTAGCTCCTGATGATAAATGTTCCCCACAATCAGGAAAAATGATACAAGTCTTGTCATTTTTCAAAATGTACTAATGGCAGAGGAAAGGAAGGAGGGAATTAGCAAAAAAGTTTGATATATCCAATTGTAAAAATATAATGTAAAAATGTTTTGTTAGACTTTTGGCATCTTTATATAATTACTGATACTCATAAATCATTATTGCATAAAGATAGGAGCAATCATATTAATGAGTTTCTTCTAAGCATTCATGGACAATCAAATAATGTTTTTTAAACCCTATGGAGCAATGGTTTAGAATGTTGGCAAATGACTATAGATAAGTCCAAATACAACTGATGTATTTAGATCTATTTTAATTCTGTTTTTAACTCAGATATATGTGTAAAACTATTTTGATTTATTGTGAAGGATGACCTACATCATCAAAAAGGAAAGCTTAAGTCAGTAGGAGAAGATGTAAATCCAGGCAGAAGTTTCAATTTTAAGAAGGCTAGCTTCATGGCAAAGGACTGTGATCAAGACACAGCAAGGTGCTGTAGTTCTCAAAAACTTGAACTGAACTATTTCCAAAGGAAGGAGTAACTTGTAAGGGCCCTACTGAGCTCCAAAATGAAATGGGAGGTTTTTTCATGCCTACTGTGTGCTGCTGCACTTAAGAGAATATGTTTCTAGAACAAAACTTATTGCTGCTGTAACATGAGCTCCTTCAAGCAAATAGGATTCTCAGTTGTCAAAATAGCAAAGCCACTGCCAAGCCATAGGAAATGAGCATCTAAAATGTCATTTAAATACAATCCTTTTAAAACACAAGATAAGCATCTAAGAACATCTCATTTTACATGACAGCAGTGATAGTTTCTTTGCTGGAGTTTATATTCATCTCTTTTCCTTGCTTTTGACAGAATGTCACTTGGACTTTGAAGAACAGAAAGAGTTTTGGTGCTTTTGTATGCTGATATCGGAGAAGACTCCTGAGTATTCCATGGTTAGACAAAAGTAAATAAATGACATATTGAGCAAATCAATCTCAAGGTTTCACTCAAGACATAAATGAGCAGACTCAAATTATCATATTTGGACATAGTATTAATACTTATCTTCTGGAGAAGTCTACAGTATAATGGGGGGACAAGTGGAAAGAAAGAGAAGAAGCTGAGAAAGAGCAATCTGATTAATTCAGTTATCACAGTGTTGGATGCACCATTGGAAGATTTGCACCAAGTTAAAGACAGATCCTTCTATGAAAAATCTATTTTTCTGTTTGCAAATAATTTCTCATAAAGCAATTCAAAGGGAAGGAATGTATAAAATTGTCCTTATGTGGTTCCATTTATTTAAAATAATTGTTACTGGCACCTTATCTTTAACAAGAGAACTAAAAAGAACTTAATGTAAATTTAAATGAACTTTTTCCACTAAATTTCTAAATGAACTGTAAACGTTAGCCCTAGAAGGATAATAAAATAAATTCTCACTATATTACTTTCTCACAACTTGACAGAAACATTTACCATAAAACTTTTGGCATGTCTTTTTGAATGGTGATATTTAAATAATATATTAATGTGGTATAAAATGTCAGCATACACCATCACATTGTGCAAATAACAAAGACAATTGTATATAATACTCCTTGAAAATGGAAATCTTTATGCACATAGAGATGAAGCCCAGCTTTAAAAAGTATTCCACTAAATTTTGTATATTCACTAAAACTCCAGATCTGAGTTAGCAGCTTTCCATAGTGATAGTTTAAATGAAGAAAATATCAGATACTGTATGGTAACAACTCTCATCTTCCTGTAAATTGCTGCTGTTGGTTTTTGAAAACACCGGAAATTGCTGGCAATTGACAATGTGACACATTGCAAGAATAGTTTGACTAGACTTTTGCTCACTTACACAAAACTGTTCCTACATTATTCATGCACAGCATTCAACACTTAGGCAATTATCAGAATCATTGATTTCTGAAATCCAGAGTCTTCCTTTCACACTAGACTAAAATCTCTTTTTGTCCTCTTTATAAAGATCAAATTAACATGGCAGCCAACAAATGAAAAACCTTTAACTGTTTCAAGGATCACTAACTCGATGTCAACGCTGCAAATACTGTATATTCTTGCTTTGACAATATGCAGAATTGTCTGGCATTTTTATAGTTAAACCAGGCAACAGAGAAAAGGGAGGAGAATAAGGGTAGCCCGGGAAAAAGAAACCGGAAGTAAATCACATCTTCCAAGCTGATTGGAAGATGTGAACCATGACCCCAAAAGAGGGGGGGAATGCTTAAAATGTAGATGTCAACGCTGCAAATACTGTATATTCTTGCTTTGACAATGTGTCCTACCCCCTCACAGTATATGCGTAACGGAAGAGAAGCCAGACCTAAGCATTTCCACCATGCTGTACTGACGTCTCTGTAACCTTAATAAATGCTTTTAGGAGAAAATATGCCTGAAAGTCCTTTTAAGTGTTTCGTTAATCAGACACATGACATCCTACCAATTTTCACCATGCCATCATACCAACAGTTTTTAGAACATCCTATATTAGATTTTTATTGAAATTGCAGTTATAAAGGAAAAAAATCATTAGGAAAGAAATAAAATAAATTATTAATTGATACAAGAGAGTTTAAAAATTTATTATACTATCATATAAGTATTATCTATGTGGTCCCTAAAAATGATACAAATTTTGATAGCATGGAATCAATTGAGAATATTTGAAGTTACAATTACTGAATCTTATTGTGACAGAATATATTTGCAAAATTTAACTGATCTAAAAGGTACTTGGGGAAGAGCAAAGTAGCTCTTCCCCAAACGTTAGCTCTTGATTGAACTTGCCCTCTGGATCCATCATAGCAAGCAGCACTTTTTATAAATGGCCTTTTCTCATTTTTCCCTTGGAATACAGTCACAGTGTGCTCAGAATTGGACTATTTGAAGTTAAATCAAATAGTATTTTGATTTAAATACAGACATTTTATTTAAATATATTTCATATATTTTATAATACTGGTCATACTATATTCCTGTATCAATCATTGTTTCAGTTTATGCTTTGCACTGCATTTAGCTACAGCATTGTAATCAATAAAATTACTATATGTAGGCAAAGCACATCATAGAAATGCCATGCTCAGCAGCATTTACTCTTGCTCTAATTTCACTTCCATTTGGACTTAACATATGTAAATTGTGCCTTTATATTCCACATTTTCTCTCAATGAAATGCATGTATCATAATCAGTTCCATTGACTACCATTCCTGTCCACCATATAAACAAGAGAGCAAACCCTATTCCCTTCTAGCACTGAAGGTGTTACCTAGTCTGGTTACAAAATGTCTGCAAGCAAACAACCAAGTACAGATAGCACCAAGGACTCCACAGTTCAACTCTTTGAGCTACATATATTCTTTTCTATTGGTCTCATCAACAGCCTATCTGCATTTACCACTTCGGCTGCCCCTGTTCTGTGTTCCCAAGGGCTTGACTCTAAATCAGTTTAAGAAAAAATAGGTGGGAAAGGCTACAGAAGGAAACTTTGCTTCAATATCTGTATTAAGGCTATATTGTTCTTAAATACTAGGACTTTATGAAAAAGATGGTTATCAAGAACCTTCTATTCTACAAGCTGGTGGTTCCTATCATGAGCTACTTTTGGCTGCAGAACAGAGAAAATGACAGAACAGTTAACAAGCTCAAACAACTTCAGGGAAGTAGAGTAAAAAAAACAATAACAATATAGCCTCAATCAATTCAAAAATTAATTATTAAAGTTTTTGCAAAACAGAAAGCCAAACAAAATAATATGAAAATATCTGTTTGGAAGAGTTCCACGTTATTTCTAACAAAATGTTTGAATTTTGACAAGTTAGAAGAAACTAATCATAAAATAATTATTTGAAGGGCTTGGAACAAGTAGGGTTTATCTAATTACTACATATGTATGATGTATCTCTTTATGTTAGTGGGTTTCCCCAAAACATATCATAATGCTATAGCAATTGTGGAAATAGAAATTCAAAAGATCCACAAATGATCCATAGTCATTTTTTTCAAAATGCAATGAAATATATTTTTTAAAATAGTCATCCTGTAATTATTTAAGAATTATTGTTCCATTTCATTCAGTCAAAATATGGAACCTACCTTAGATAGACCACCTACTTCCAAATAAAAGCAGATAATGAAAACATTCCATGTGACCCAGAGAGCAGTCCAAATGGAGTACTAAAGTAAAGAAAGAAAAATAGATAATAGATTATGATAAAAATATTATACACATGGATGCTGTAAATCAAACATATAAGTACACTTCTGGGAACCACCAGGCAGGGAGTTTCCAGAAAGAATTCTCTACTCTGAAATCTGTAGAAATGCAGCCAACTCTAAATCCAATATTCTTTCTTTCACTGATTACACTCAATGAAAGTTAGATTAATTATTTATGGTGCTATATCAGTCTATTGATACCAATAAATTGTGATTCATTGACCTAACTATGCATTTAATTCTCATGATATATTTCTGCAATGCTTGAAAGCAATTATACCACAGCCTTATTTTGTTAAGTCTCTTAAGAAATGACCAAAAGCCAAAAAATCTGATAAACCAAATAAATAAATAAGTCTGTGATCAATAATGTTGTGAATTAAATTTCTCCAAATTATCAATTGATGACCTTCAGATTTTCCCTCTATCAAGCCAGCAAATATACAACACATGTATGTACACATCAAAATAAAAAGGAGAGGAATAGGAACAAAATATATTGTTGGAAAAATCATTGGTATCTAGGTACATCGATAAGAACACTGAAATGACATTGCATGTATTTGTTGTACTAATTTAGCATAAAAATTCAGATTTTTGCAGAATAATGTTACGATGCATACAATGTCACTTTTCTTCCCTTCCCTCCCTGGTGACCATTTGTGTGTAATATGAATAGAACTTCTTTTCATGTCTTCATTTATAAAATTCATAGTATGGAATTCTGATTTCTTTAATCTCATTTAGACCTGCCCTTATTAGATTGTGTGCAACTTTGATTCAAATGTGCTTCAATCCAATCACCAGGCTGAATGGAATAATTGATTCAATATGTTGATTATGTGGCATCAAGTCAGTGCTGATTTTTAGCTATTACATAGATAGATTTTCTCCCTGAATCAAATGCTTTTAAATTTATTGAGGGTTCAGTAGAATTCCATGCATGTAGATACAAATTAACTTCTACAAATTGTGCTGCAAAATCAAATCAAACTGCACATTCAAATCAGATTCGGATTTGAAGACATAAAACTTATGCATCATTTGATGAAAGAATTCTTTTTTGAGTTTTAAAAATTAAATTCAGGCAAGATTTCACACATTGTGACAAGCCATAATATGTTTTGTTTAATTTTATCTTAATGGGTTTAGCATGTTACATGAACTCAACTGTGGTTTATTCAACAATCACAATTAAATAAACCATGTCTTAACAAGTTGCAAATAAACCTTAATCTCAATTGGCTATAAATTTTAAACAGAAAATGATGAAGAAGATTTTTTTTTTCCCTTTCAGTAATACTTCATTCAAAATCTTTCCTCTTATTAACCGTTTTCATTCCACAAGCAAAAAATCCATAACACTGAGCAGAGAGTTGGACTAGAAGACCTCTCTAAAGTCCCTTCCAGCTCTATTCTGATTGATTGATTTACATAAATATCAGTCCTTGTGTGTTATTGTCAAATTTGTCATTACTGGAAAAATGATTAAAAATCATAACTGATACTTAAAGTTTCATTTCTTTTTTTAATAGATTGACTATTTTAGTCAAACAGGAGAATGAGGTGAACATAATGTACTTTGACTCCAGCAAAGCATTAAACAAAGTCTCCTTACATTTTGGCAAATTATGAGCTAGACCAGGGTTCTCTTCTAGAAGAAGAGACAAAGAACAATTGGTATGACAACAGGAAAAAAATTGTAAAGGTAAGACTTGTTTAACAACAGAACAGATTAGGTCAGGGAGTGGTGGACTGTCCTACAGTGGAAACTGGAGAGACATTTATTGAACTTGCTTTAGTGAATACTGAGATAACTCAATATTTATATAATCTTAGAGTGGAGCTAGACTATTTTGTATTTAGGTAGAAAAGTATGTACTGCCCTAAATAAAAATATTGGATATTCCTTGTTTTCTATATTTTGTTTGATCTTTCTGGGCTGTTATAATTGATTGAAATAGGCAGTCTGAAATTAAAATATAGCACAGGGCTCAGCAATTGTTTGCACAAGGTCTCCCAAGATTTCAAACAAGAATGCAAAATTTCACTAATGTCCAGCAAGTACCAGTATTTGGCATAAATTCTGAGATGTCCTGAGTTCTAAGGCATGCTCATTTAAAAATGGGAAGGTTTAGCTTAGATATACAGATAGTCCTTGACTTACAAACATTTGTTTAGTGACTGTTCAAAGTTACAATGGCACTGAGAAAAGAAAAAAGTGACTTGTGATCATTTTTCACACTTAAGACCACTGCAGCATCCCCATGGTCACATGATTAAAAATCAGATGCTTGGGAACTGGCATGTATTTATGAAAGTTGCACTATCCTGGGATTATATGATCACCATCTGTAACCTTCCCAACTGGCTTCTGATGCTCAAAGTCAATGGTGGAAGTCAGATTCGCTGAATGACTCAAACAGCAGTGATTCACTGCTGAATGACTTAATAACAGCACTGTTGAATGACTTAATAACAGCAGTGATTCACTTAACAATTATGGCAATAAAGGTTATAAAATGGGGCAAAACTCACTTAACTACTATCTTACTTAGCAACAGAAATTTTGAGCTCAATTCTGGTTGTAAATCAAGGGCTACATGTAATATAAAATAAATCTCAATGTTGGTTTATTAATATTCACATTATGATTTTATTTGCTTTCTTCTTTTAACAATTCATTAAATGGTCTAAAATGAGAAAACAAAATATGGAACTAAACAGATTTTAAGAATGGAAATGTTATTTATGGATAATTCAAACATCCCACAGATCAAGGAAATACAGTTATGTAAAGTTAATCACTTTCATAAAAAGTTTCCTTTTTACAGACTTAGGAAACACATTGAAATAAAACCCCAAATATAAAAAAATACTGTTATTCTGTGCCTGTTAGAATGCATGGTAGTTTGAGAAATAATAAAAGATGAAAGGTCTCACATCAATACTAATATAAACTTTAAAAGCAATTTTTAAAAAATTCCTTAACTGAAATTCCTAACGAAATAAAATAGAAGAGACTGTTTTTACACCTCAAAATCCATTACTAATAAAATTATAGAAAGTTCCCAAATGCTGACATTTCGGGAGGGAGAAACCATAAATATTCAGCCTTTCCAACCAGCTAAATTTCAGCATAATGTGAAGGTTTTTATATGGTTTTAGAATTCGTTATTCCTGTTGCAGAAATCCCCAGTGTGTTTACAGTTCTTATACAAAGACTACGCCTATTATTATGTTGTTTCACAAAGCTGAAGTAAAACCCCTTGGCATCTTACAGTTATTTATTCTTTAAATCACTATCTTCAATTGTTTTCAGGGTCAGTTACTAGTCTGCATCAATTCAAAGAAGTTTCTGATGGTTCCCATAAACACATGGGGGTTACATGAGTGTGAATTGCATGGACAAATTAGATGTAAAATGTATTAAAAAACATGAAGGAAATAAGATACGGCAAAGCAAAGAAAGCAAATTATACTACAAAGGTCTTATTTGTCAGCAGTTTGATCC
>NW_015386358.1:823146-848730 GCF_001527695.2 Protobothrops mucrosquamatus | reverse complement strand
GATGCCGTAGATTGGGACAAAGCCTTCCAGCTGCAAGGCAAGGCCTGGGCTCTGGCAATTTCTTCTCAATCCTTAGGAGATTGTGAAAAGTGCTAAAAACCTGGTTGTTCCCCCAACTCTCAGGATAAGGTATTGTGGAACCTCGTTTAGCTTAGCTTAGTTTTTAGTTTAAGACAGAGTGCTTGTTTTTCTGGTCAGCTATCCTGTTTTTTTATTTATTTGTAAGCCACCCAGACTTATTTAGGAATTGGGCAGTTCCAAAATTGGATTAAATAAATATCTACAAATCTCTCTATTTCTCTCTCTCTATTTCTCTCTATTTCTCTCTATTTCTCTCTCTGTCTCTCTGTCTCTGTCTCTGTCTCTGTCTCTGTCTCTGTCTCTCTCTCTCTCTCTCTCTCTCTCTCTCTCTCTCTCTCTCTGTGTGTGTGTGTGTGTGTGTGTGTGTATACATACATTCATGCATACACACAGAGAGAGAAACATTCACAGTATGAAAAATTAAACATATGGCTTAGGAAATAGTCTCAGTTATCATTTAAAATAATTATAAATTAAGTAACTTTGCAATTAATGTTTTAAACAGGAGAATCACAGAAGGGGAAAAACTTCTTTATATTTTGCTTTACATGCTATGGAACCTTGGAGCTATCCACCAGAATTATGGGATCCACTGAGTTTAATGGTGTCAATGCAAGCAGATGAACAGATTAAATCATTAAGAAATTTGTCTTAATTTTTGCAAAAATCAATATAAAGGCATTTTACCTTTATAACTGAAGTGAAATTACCAGTCAAAGCATCAGTCACATTGCCTTATGAGAGATACAAACCCTATTCTCAATGTTCTTTAGACCAATGTCTTTTTTAATACCTAACTACATAACATAAGAGAAAATCAAATGATGCATAGAATTAATAATCCTGGATATGTCACCTTCCTTTTGGCCCGATACATGAAATCCACAGAGGAACCTGTAGAACTGCTATTTGGCCTTTAAACTCAGGAGAAGTTCTGTATCATGAAAAATCTTTGTGCTCTGTTATTTTATAATTCCAGATAATTCAATCTAGAGTTTGCCATGATAGGAGACATTTGTCCTAGTGGGCCATTCCTTGCTACATACTATGAAGAACGGTTACAGGAACTGGGCGTGGCTAGTCTAGTGAAGAGAAGGACCAGGGGAGACCTGATAGCAGTGTTCCAATATTTGAGGGGCTATCACAGAGAGGAGGGGGTCAACCTATTTTCCAAAGCACCTGAAGGCCAGACAAGGAATAACGGATGGAAACTGATCAAGGAGAGATTCAACCTGGAAATAAGAAGAAATTTTCTGACACTGAGAACAATCAACCAGTGGAGCAGACTGCATCAGATGTTATTGGTGCTTCATCACTGGAGGCTTTCAAGAAGAGACTGGACTGCCACTTGTCAGAAATGGTGTAGTGCAGTGATGGCGAACCTTTTAGAGACCAAGTGCCCAAACTGCAACCCAAAACCTACTTATTTATCGCCGGGTGCCAGGTGGGCGTGGCCCACTGGGTGGACGTGGCTGTGGTGGTATGGCAGACTGGGTGGGTGTGGCCAAGGTGGGCGTGATCACCTCAATGTTGCTCATGGGGAGGGACGCCTGTGGGGGCCGGGCAGGGTTGGGGGAGATCCAGGGGGTCTCTGGCAGGTGGGGCGGTGGGCAGGAGGCTTGTCCTGCGGGGTGAGGCAAGGCAAGGCGAGGCAGGGTGGGGGTGCCATTGTCACAGGGCAACGTGAGGCAGGGGCCGGGGTGGCTGCTGCCTGACACCATCGGCCCCTGCACACAGAGGCCAGTGAACGCATGGGTGCTGGGATACATCCGGCCATGTGGGACCTCAGCAAGTTAGCGTACAGCTGGTTGAAGAGGGATGGTTGCCATCTCCAGGGCATGGTGCGCGTGCCCACAGAGAGGGCTCTGAGTGACGCCTCTGGCACACATGCCATAGGTTCGCCACCACTGATGTAGTGTCTCCTGCTTGGGCAGGGGGTTGGACTAGATGACCTACAAGGTTCCTTCCAACTCTGATTCTATTCTATTATATTCTATTCTATTCTAGCCATCCCACCATTTTCCTTTGACTGGGAAATGTCTCTGTGCCACCCAGTTGTAGAGATTAGGAGGAGAGAGAAGTTAACATTTCATTCTGACTCTCAGGATGTTTTCCTGTGATATTTCTATTCTATGCAGGTCTTCAGGATGGTCTCTATCATGCTGTGAAAGTCATGGCAGAGGCTAGACGTGTCCACATGGAGCCCTATTTTTACCAGGCAGCACTGCACCCAGATGCAGCCATGTTATGTCAGAACGAGTGAGTGATTGTGCTCTCTTTCTGAGGGACAGTTTCGGGGATCTGTTAAATGGATTCGATTCCATGCAATCTTCTGCAATTCAGTAATGAAACCAAGGACCTCTGGTATTTCCATAACTAATTCCTATCCACTGTAGTAAGCTAGGAATATGTTGTTTGTCCTATTTGTAAAAAAGAGACAGGTTTACAAATAAGCTCCCTGTTTTGCTGCCAACTTGGAAGATGTGGAATGGACAACAGTTAACAGAGAGTTGGAAGAATTCCCTAAATGTAACTGCTCAATTGGCTTCTCCAAAAGAAAATGGCTTTGGAAATATTAATGATATTTAAAATAAAACAAAACACAAAAAGATCCTAAAGTTGATTATTGCATTTCAAGAGACTGTTAAAGGGATATTTCAGAGTAACTGGGATTTTCATTCTTCCATTGCTGAGTAACTCTGAGATCATGATTCTCCTTGAAATATCCTATCAGTGTTTTAGCTTTGGGTATGAGCAAAGCTTTTTTCCAAAATGGTGGGATGCGCTCCTTTTGTTCTGCCTTCACTGCCACCTGCTCTTTCCTTTCAGGCTCAGAAGTGACCCCTTCCACTTGGGAATGCTCAACCCATCCCATGCAGCCCAACTCAATGACACCTATGAATTTGGAGGCAATGATCAGAGCCTGCACTACCTAAGGAGTCTGGTTGAGGACTTCCCAAATGCTTGTCTCCTAGATCAGAAAGGGCAGCTGGTTGCCTGGAGCCTAAGTGATGCCCTTGGATGCCTGACACACGGCTATATTCTTCCTGAGTACCGGGGAAAGAGACATATGAAAACAGTGGTGCAGGCAATAGCCAGAAAGTTGCATGCTAAAGATTTTGCCTTGTATGCTAGAGTTCGGCCAGAGAATGAGATCTCCAAGAAACATTTAAGGGGCCACGGCTTTTATCTCTTGCCTTGGACAAAGTATATTCTTTTTTTCATTCCAAATCACATGAAATAGCAGAGGAAGCATTCAGGCTTCATTAAATAGTGAGGTTGGAAGTAACATTCACACAGAGATGTAACGGACTGTGTCTGGATATATTCAAGTTTAAGTCAAAAAAGGATCACAAAAACCAGGAAGAGCTAGGAAGGAATAACTGTGCATTCTAAAATAAAATTCTTGCAGCCTTTAAATGGTGCATAGCCCATAGATATCCCTTGACATTCACTTTACACCTTATCTGAATCCAGTATTTTGGCCCTAAATCGTTTTTTATTTCAAAAGAGCTCTTCCACCCTACCACTGCTTGGAGCCCCCCGTCCTGTGATCATCTTCACCTCTGCCAATTTCAAAGGGCTGAGGATAGACCAATGATTCCCTGCAGCAATTACTGCTCCGACAACTAACCAGTAGGATAGTGTAAAGTATGTCCTTCACTCGGTTCCATATGCCAAGCGCCATCTTTTAGGATTCTGCCACTCTTAGAGGAAGAAAAATGATTGCTAGTGAGGATTACTGTGAGAGACAGTTTGATCTATTGGTTAAGGCACCAGGCTAGAAAGTGGGAGATTGTGAGTTCAAGTTCCATCTTAGCCATGAAAGCCAACTGGGTGACTTTGGGCCAGTCACTGTCTCTCAGGTTAATCCATCTCACAGGGTTGTTATTGTGGGGAAAATAGGAAGAGAAAGGTGGGTTGGATAAGTGCACCACCTTAAGTCATTTGTAAAAATAATAAAGGCGGGATACAAATAAATAAATATTCTGCTGTCCTTCCCAATGTCTAAGAATCATATATAAAAATGTTTACATATTTGGGGTTTCTTCTGCTTTATGACTAGTTTATTAAAAACAAATCCAGGTACACATTTTTGTCAACTGGGGAATTTCTCTGAAAACTTCATAACACTGGACTAATCAAGCGAAAGTTGGGACAATAATACTTGGTTTTTGCTAGTTATCATAGGGAAATATCTGGGAAGTAGTATGCCTCTCTGAATTTTTATTTCAGTGCTTCTGTTGGAACCAGTGTATTGCACACCACCTCAGAATTTCTGTCTATTCTGTGAGTGGATGTTGTTGGATATTGTCTCTCCAAACTGGTTAACGATAAGCTTCAGTCTTACACAAACAGGAAATATTGTATGGTACCAACCAAGAATTTGCTTATCATT
Source organism: Protobothrops mucrosquamatus (assembly GCF_001527695.2). Taxonomy (NCBI): domain Eukaryota; kingdom Metazoa; phylum Chordata; class Lepidosauria; order Squamata; family Viperidae; genus Protobothrops; species Protobothrops mucrosquamatus. The sequence continues at coordinate 844,250 of NW_015386358.1, read as the reverse complement.
TAGAAGTTAAACACGTTGATGTCTTGCATGTACTTCTGGAGACCGAATATAGCATTACAAAACAAGAGCAATTTACCACAATTATTTACAATACCTGCTATAGTCCATGTTAGCCTGTCAACCTGAAGCAGCAACAGATTAGCATAAGCATGCTAGATATCATAAGAAGAGGTCTCCTATACCCGTGAAAGAAGTTAGGAAGAATAAAATAGCTATTGATACTGTGTTCCCCCTCTTGCAAAATTTACTTTCTCCAGACAAATAGCAATAGAAGCTGAACATCTATTGATAAAGGAAAAATAGAAACGCTAACCCCAGATACATTTATTCCAGCTTTATTCCAGAGTCACATAGTTGAAAAATAATCCTCAGCTCTAATGTATTACTTGCAAGGCCAGTTCCAGCAGGCCATCATTATGTAGAGAAAAGTCAAGAGTTATGATAGATGGAATGGTTGACTCCAGAAACAGGAAAAGTAAATAAAGTTGTAGTTGGATCTATAGACAAACTTTTATCTGTGAACTTTTCAATTTATTTATTAGACTTATTTGCCACCATCTCACCTCAAGGCATCTCTGGGCAGCTTGCAAACATTAAAAGCCATAAAGCATTGCAACAATAAATACAATAACATGTCAAGGTATTGATTTAACAGCTAACCAGCTTATGTAATGTAAGATTTAAGATGTAATGATGGGAATGACTCAGCAAGGTCTGTGTCATTTTAAGAGCCTTTGTATAAAGGGAAGGCTCTGCTGATGTGTTCTCTCTCTTCCATTTCCTGCTGTAACTGTGGTTTGTTGGATCCTGCTGTAATAGCACGTGTATGTATATTGTTCCTGGTGTATGATATTGTAGATAGTGTAAGATAAACCACCATTTAATATAGACCACTGTTTACTGTGTTACCTTGCACAATAAGATTGTGCACGCTCTAACATAACAGTAATAAATTACATTTGAAAAGATGGGGAGGAAGATAGCAAGACGTATTTTGGTTTTCATTATTTGGGAATGCAAGCAGTTAATAATTCATTAGTATTTTTTCTCTACAGTCAATTGTCAGTGTACCAAATTAATAAAATTCCTTCAATACACGACAAAGCAAACAACTTTTGGAAGGGGCAGACAAAAGGCATCTGTTTGCTACATTCACCATCTTCAATCACAATCACATCATACATTATGAAAACCAGGCAAATCCACTTTTAGTATCTCAGAATGAGATATTATTTTGGAAAGTGGTACTCTTGCTGCCATCTAGTGATGGAGCATAAAAGATAATCAGTTTTTATGCTTCTGCCCATTTATGTACTCTGATTTGATTTTAAGTCAAGAGCTCCTGAACAGTCTTCCTTGGATCTTTTTTTTTTCCTGGAGATGGCAAAGTTTGTAAATCCTATATGGCATTACTAACTAGCATATAATCAACAAAACCATATAAAAAAATTCACATAATTCCATTCAAACCATACAAGAATCTCACACAATTTCAACATCTGTTTATATTGGTCAGATACCTCTTCAATTCTTTTAGATAGGATTACCAAATCTGGGCTATTAGAATCCAGAGAGCCACTTGAGAGCAAAGACATATAGAAAATAACTTTGTGGCATTATCTAATGATTGTCAGAATTGCTGTAACCTAGCTGTTAGCCTTAAATACGGACACTAGGAGGAATGACTTACTATTGGACTAAAGGCAGCAAAACAACTGCAAATTGTCACTGAATGCACATTAACCTGCCTTTTCTGCCAGGTAAGGGGTTGCCCACAATACTAGGGATGGGATTCAGTTTAAGTGCCTGCTGCTTTATTAATATATAACCACAAGCATAAACGTATTAACTGAGGCAGTACTGGCAAATAAATACACCTGTTGCTGAATAATCAATTTACTGTTGTGTTTGAAGAAAGGCTGGAGGAGGACCTCTCTTAGAATTGCACACTTAGACCTAACATGCTCAGTAGCTCTGCTGAATGCACCATGGCTTTAGATGACGCAGGATTTCTAGATCAGCCCCTTGCCCCTTCACAGATTTGGCTGAAAAGCCAAACTAAGAACTGGTGCCCTTCTCCAACAGGGAGTGGGGGAGAGGAATGAAAATTCTTTGTCCTTGCCAGGAAGGAATAGGGAAGAGGCTGGTGGATATGGAAGATGATAGCATTGGCATATCTACCAAATATTACAATTTTCCCAAGACTACCGCACATTTTTAGATTATAGTCCCACAAGAGAACACTGCCCTCAAAACAACTGAAAACAATAATTGTGCTGTATTTGAAGAGCTCCATCTTGTTTTTGCTTTTAGTTTGCTTGGTTGTCTCCTCTACAGGGCTTCTTCTGAGTAATGCTTGGTTCGTGGTTGCATTTTGGCCAGGAGTCTGCTCCTTCTTGCAGCCAATTAAGGACAAAGACAAGCTGCTCATGGTTAATTGCAGTTTATGGCCCAATCACTTCTTTGCGTCCTGGACTTTGCAGCCTAGATTTATTGCTGGAACAATTTTGAGTGATTATTATTTTTTAAAAAAAATATTTACTTATATGCAGATTTAGATCTTTGGTAAAAACGTGCATGCAACACAGGATGCAAATTATAAACATGATTTTCCTGATCAGAATTTGATTATATGATAAGGCAATGGTTAAGATTATGGGCAAAATGTTGGTATTGTAAAGCTGCTTCTGCTTGTATTATTCTGCTTAAGAATGCAACAAAGTGTAGGACCGCATTGTGCAAATAGCAATTCAAAGAGTTTCAAATATGTTTTTTTTACTGGCCAGTAAAAAGACCAGCAAGGACCTAGTGCTGTGTTTTTTGTGGGGAAAGTTGTATTATTTAATTCTTTTTAAAGAGGCTGCAATACTAGATGTGCATACTGAGCATAAGCCACACTGACTGCTTCAGTTGAGACTGTCAAGTCAGCAACATGCTTGTTCAATTGCTGCCCAGGCTAAGTTAGGTCAATGCAACTGATGCCTTGCTTTTTTTGGAGTGTTGTGATTGTAATGATTTTGACTGCATCAAAATTGTAATATGACTTTGAAGCCTTTCATGGAAATGGGGTGCAAATCATTCTTTACCTCTTTTATAAATAAAATGAGCTGAACAAAAATCATCATGTAGATTTCTGATTTGGTTTGGACATATATAAGATTACTTCTCTAGGGCAGTCTTCCCAAACTGTAGCAACAACCATATTATGGACTTCCAACTCCCAGAATGCTCAGCAAAGGTTATGCTGGCAGGGGAATTCTGAAAGTTGAAGTTCACATAGTTAGAAATTAGCAGATGAGAAAACTTTTGGTTTGTTAAATAGTAAAGGTGTCTAGAAAGTACGGAGTGGAGGGTCATGTTTGCTTGGTGAGGCACATTAAAATAATCTATTTTTGACTGTGATTTGGTGACAAGTATGTGTGAGGGTTAATAAAGTTCTGCACTGCAAGAGATTTTAATAGTACCACTTATTGTAGCAGAGTTCCTGGTCATCTAAAAATAATCTAAGTTTAAATTATATTTCAATTAAAATATGGACTAATCTGCTGTTTAGGTATAATCCCTGAATACCAGATGAGAATAAAATTCAGAACTTGAGTTTGCCCCCGAAAGCTACAAACTCAAAAGGATACAATAAAAAAATAAAGATTTCCTGGTTCACCTGGGTTCACCTTCATAATGAAAACAGATGGCAGCATCCTATCAAGGAAGAATTCTGTACTGTTCCTAAAAATACTTCTGAGTTACTCTTGATAGGAAAAAAGCTGTGAAATGCTAAGTAGTCAGGAAAAAGAGTAGCTGTGTGAGCAAAGGGTTTATTCCATCCACTAGGACAGGATTTACTTGGGAGGAAGGACCAGAGTAATAGGAAGCCATGGCAACATCTCTAAAGATGGGAGAAACCTACCATTTCCAAACCCATTATGAAAGCAAAACCAAATTCTATAAGAACACAAAAGATGAAAATAAAAAGAAGTATGCAAGACCACAGAAGCTTTTGTGTCGGAATTCTGTCTTGGTTTGTTTGCTTTCTCTTAATAGAGCAAATTGGCAAAATCATCCACTACCTTATTTAGCCTAGACCACCTCAGTGCTGACTATAATAATCCTTTATCCTTCTGCTCAAACAGCAGAAGCCATTTCTGGTCAGAGCCCTGGGCTGGCTGCAGACAGACCGAGTCCCAAACCACCAACCGAGGAAGCTGGGAGGCCTCGGCATCTTTCCAGAGCCTTTGTTAAAGAGCAAGGCCCGCTACAGGAATGAAGGAACTGTTCAAATGATTATCCTATCAAAGCAGTAAGAGCTCTTTCTCAGTCTGTGGTGATACCAATTGTTCTTTTCAGAGGACATATCCATGCCACAGGCTTCAAGGAGGAATTTGAAGCATGGTTACTCTCTGGGGAGGCCTGCCTTGGCATCTCACATGGCCTTTCCATCCTCTTGCCAAACAGCTGGAATGGGCTCGGCTGCCTCCAGCGACACAATGGCGTCCTTTGAAACAGAGACAATTTTATGGTCAACTTAAGCAAATGATCCATCTGGAGCCAGACTGTCCCACGGCTCTCAGCTTTCAAGCCAGTGAGTTCCTGGCCATAGGGAAGGAGGAGATGAGGAGGGAAATAAAACACACAGTAGGGAGTTTGTATGTGTGTGTATTGTGAGACAATGCCTTGGACTAGCCATTGTTGAATTTATTTACATTTCTATTTGAACTTTTACAGTCAGCTACTTCCTTAAAGGCTGGTCTGGCTGGTTTGGGTCAAGTCTTACCACAGAGTTGGAATTAAAAGGATACAGAGTTAAAGGAGATACAGTACTGTAGATCATAGTAGAGCAGACACATAAGTACCCCATGTGGTGTATCTGCACAAATGCATAAAGATGGGGCCGAGCAGGGTGGACAAAGTTAAAACTCCAGAATTTGAAAACAGCTTATGACATTTTGCAGGCATTAACATAACAGGGCAGACATTCACTTTAGTGAATTAATTGTAATACATCCTCTAAGACTGTCATTGCTACGGCTGTCCAGTATGCTCTACTTGGAACATTTGAAGGCTGTATTTGTTAGGTATCAGCTGAGCAGCCATGTTTATAGTGTAGCTATATCTCCACTGCAAAATTTATGAGATAGCATAAGATAGCAAAGAATTGGAGTTTTCTGCATCTCTAGGCTCCTGTCTATTTGTCACTCAGATTTAACAACCCAGAAACAGTAGTCCTATATAATTGGCACCAGACAAATAGAGAAAGATCTATACTTCTTAGGGTACTTTGAGGGAACTGCCCAAGCTCATTGAATGTGAAGAATCAGATTGTATCATAACTTATGCAGATAACTGCCCTAGTATGCAGACCCCCTGCATATCCTCATCCTCCCTCTCAAATCTGAATTCCTAAGAATCTGCTGTATAATCTCTGATGGGTGTGTCTCATAGGCATTGTCTGGAGAAGTGGTTGTCCTTATGACAGTGGGATGGGCAGATGGCTGCTGTAAGAAATACAAGCTATCTTTTCTTCCCCTCTGCCTGCCTGAGTGTTGCCCCTGATCTTACCTGCCCCTGTTAATTAGGGCATTATTTTGCTTCTAAAGTCATGGCAGGTGCTGCCCAGAAATATGGCTGAAAGTTACATATTCTCTGCTTCCATTGACCACCCCCCCACAAGTTTTGAAATTTATTTATTTGTTGCAGTATATACCTCCTTGAAATAATCTCACCTGCATTGCCTGTCAATCAATTTGTATGCTGCCATAATACGAACAATGAAAAACTAATTATATTAGGCATTATATCATATAGGCAAATGTTGGTTGTTTTTTTTTGTAAACCTAAAACATTATTCTGGTTAAAAGAGCTGTTATGATCCAGGATTTCAGGATCTAGAAATGTAATCTATAGCATATATAACACTTTGTTAAATTCTTCTGTATCCGATTCTCTGGTACTGTGCTTTTGTGAATTAAAGACACATGCCTGACTTGGAGGAACACAACTGCTAAATATCACTGAACGCCATCATTATGGAAATTGTTTTGAAATTGTTTGCCAATAATAAACTACTCTATATACCATTCTTCAAGCAAAGAAAACAGATACATATACAGAAAGTCAACATATATAAGCTTCCACCAAACACTTGATCAGGCCACAGGGCAGTAATTGACATAAACTGTAGAAACCCCACTGGTCATAATGGGTCCTTGACTGGCGTACAACATGTTTCGCTCTGTTCAACCCATTTTCAGACCACCCTGAAGTATTTGCAGAAAAAAAAACTCAGACAAAATCTGTAGTTGCCTACTCATCAATAATACTAGTGAAAATGTTGTCAGTGGCAATGAAAAGATACCTTAGCTTTATGATAGTGTCTTTATTGGTTTTGCTTTGATGTAGCTAGCTCCAGATGAAGGACTTTTCTAGCCAAGAAAAATGTCCCTGGCAAAGGAGAATAATAGCCTCCTTCATGTGGCTATGGTTCATGTGGTCCCAACACCAACAGCATGGCAAGAAGTGGCACTGATTTCTCCAGAAACAAAGAAACAAGGTCATATACTGAAAGCTTACACTGGGAATCTCTTTTCAAATGATAGTCAATTCATTATAGAGTATGTATGTATGTATGTATGTATGTATGTATGTATGTATGTATGTATGTATGTATCTATGTATGTATATGAGAAATATACTTCTATATATGTAGTGTTGTACAGCCTTCTTTTTTCCCTTTTCTTTCTTGTTCCATTTGCTATTTTTTCCTACAGTTTTATAAATAAAGCCTTAACTCTCCCATCCTCCCCCATCATTAAAAAAAAATATCTTCACAATTACCAAAGCTAAGCTGCACAAATTAGGATGCCCATTAGGTGGTAGCAAAAATATACAGAAGAATCTAACTCTTTACTATCACTTAGTGACTGTCTTTATTTTGCAACCCAGATCTGGTGGATGTAGTATAGTAGTAGTAGTAGTAGTAGTAGTAGTAGTAGTACTTATTGCTGTTGTTATTATCATGATTTGTTTGCTAGGCAGAATAAAAGAAAAGAAAGAAAATAAAAAAAGAGACAAAATACATATAAAACATTAAAAGTTTTAAAGGCAAGCATTAAACATTAACCACAGAGCAAGTGGTCTTTGTTCCGTCTTTTTTCTACCTTGATAATAAGGGCCAGCTTGTAAGTAGACAGTAAATACTGTATATGTCATCAACCCAAGAGAGGAGTGTGGCAGCTTGAGTGGTTGGATAGGAGGTTAGCAAGACCGCGTTCAAGACCAGAGATCAGCCATGGGGTGGGGTTGAGCTTCTCATCCTTCCCTACAGCTCCTTTTTTTTGCCGTTCAGTTATGTTCATCTTAATAATAATAATGATAATGATAAAGTTGGAAGGGACCTTGGAGGTCATCTAGTCCAACCCCCTGCTCAGGCAGGAAACCCTATACCATTTTGGACAGTAATACCTCAACAGAAATGCTCACAACAATGAAAACCTCGGACAGGAGGAAGAGCGCCGCCAGGCAGGCAGGTGTCTTGCTCGGCTGTGGCTTGGGGGGCACTTTTTTCAGTGCCATTGTAACTTCGAACAGTCACTAAGTGAACTGTTGTAAGTCGAGGACTACCTGTACTTTATCACTTTTTTCCTCTTTTTTTTGGGTCATCAAGTTTTTGACACCTTGCTAGGCGACTGGTAGTACTTGGATGTTGCCATATCCTAAAAGTGGTACAATGGGTGAAAAGGTTGAAAAGCCCTGTTTTAGATGTTGCTAATATATCTACAAGAAATTGTGAAATCAAAAATATTGCCTTTCTACAGTTTTAGACAATTCAAATGGTTTTTGCAAGAATTCAACTATTATAGTTTAAAATTTTAATAGGAAATAAGCTGTTCTAAAATATTAACATACTTATGAGACTATGAATTAAAAAATGATTTACCTGCTATTTGTCTACTGCAGGCTTTCATAGTGTATTGCAGATAAGAATAAGAATCAAAATAGTACTTATTTCAGGGTATGTTGCAATTATTTCTCAGTACATAAAGCTAGATATACTATAATAACCTGTAGGTCGCCACGCTGCTCAAAGTTGGGATATAAATCTATTAAATAAATAAATACATGCATGCATACATATTGTCAGACCTGCCTCAGTCAGGTCCCTTAGGAAAGAAAGACCATTGACTCCATTTGTCTGAAGTGATAGGTTCTTTTACTAAAGGTTGCTATAAAGTCAGGATAGAACTAAGTTTTCTGCGTGAAAAGTTACAAATTTTTCTCCTCATCCCAGCTCTCCCCCCATGACCAGTTCGTCTTCAGCCAATGAAGAGCCACATAGGTGTTTTGAGAATCACTGAGATGTTTGGGGCAATCCACATTCCATTCTCAGGGCACGTGGTCTTGAGTACTGGCACAAACTGATTCCATGCCTCCCTGGTCTTCGTCAAGCTGCCATCCCCCTCCTTATTTCCCATCACATCTCCATACATGTTTATTGCCCATTTGTGCTCCCCCTCCAAGGATGGCAGAACTGATACATACCTTAAAGATATTTACATCTGTCCAAAATATATGTGTTTATATTGGTGTGTGTGCTTATACACACATGCCCTTTGATGTGGTATTTACTTTTATAACATGTATCTTTCTCCTGAAAAGCATGAGTTCTAGTCCAGTTTTAGGCATGAAGCCTGTTGCATGTCCTTTGGCCAGTCATTCTGTCTGTCTAAGAAGCAAGCAATAGCAAACCACTTCTGAAATCTTGCCAAGAGAACTGCAAGAACTTGTTAATGAGGAGTACAGACTGCCTTGAAGGCACACATGCACACACACAGGCACACACATGCACACAGATCTGGAATAAACAATTTGAATTTTTTACAGCTATAATTATTTTTTTCTTGGTTTAATATTCCAAGATGCTTGCAAGAATTCAAACACCAAATACATTAGCTTGTGTCATTGTTGTTCATACTTGGCAACTTTAAGATATGTAGACTTCAACTCCCAGAATTCCCCAGCCACCATGCTGGCTGAGGAATTCCTGGAGTTGAAATTAGCACATCTTAAAGTTGCCAAGTTTGAAAAACACTGGCTTATGTGAAGTATATAAGACTTACTCCAATTGATTAACAATTCATGAAGTTATTGCACCACATCAATAAATGTGAGTGTAAAGCATTTGTAACATTGATAGAGATAGAGGCATATAAGAACAATCTGTTTTCCCATTCCTTTCAAGCCTAGATGGTCCCGCTTTTATCCCCTAAGTCAGGCCAATGGGTTCGATACCAAACTGAATATAGGAGAGGCAAAGGGGTCTTTGATGCCTCAGTGAGGAGAAAAAAATAATTCTATTTGTAATATATAAGGACAAGAATAGATGATTGTCAGATGTGATGGGTGGGTGAAAAGAAATTCAAGCATATTCGAAGGAGGTACTTGACACTGTAAAAAAAAAATCATAGTATGCTACTTTGTCCCTAACGTACCATTAAGATTACTTCTTGGATGTAGAGGCAAAACAGGAAATTGTGCCTAATTTGATTATAGGGGCAAAAATAGAAGAGGCCTCTACATGGAAAAACTCATGTGGACCATTAATATGATTGCCTAAAGAGTTTACAGTTTACACAGTAAAATGGACATGTTTAAGTTTAAAATTCTGTTTCCAGAAAGGCAGAGAAAAAAATTACTCATGTAAGGAATTTATTTGCATATTCCTAAAATGTATGTTTTAGTTTGAAAGAACAGAAATCTATTGGAAAAAAAAGTTTATTTTTTTAAAGACGAAAGAATGCCAGAAAAACACTTCCTTTAATGATCTCCTAACAACCAATAAAGAAAAGCCCCTGTGTTTTCCAAGAACAGATGTTCACAAAGGTCCATAGTTGTCAGCACCTTGAAAGCTTTCACTCCAGACCAAACAGCAGGGTCTCCGAAGATACTTTTCACGGTCAGCCTTTTGCTTCAAGAAGTCCTTCAGATTACTTGATCTATTTTCCTCCAGAATTTATCCCTTGTTATGGCAGTCAAAGAGTCTCAGTTTGGCAACTTACAAAGTTGAAGTTCTGCGGGGTTTTGAATAGGCTATTTTCTCATTTGCAGGAACTGTTGTCATCCTGTCATGTGATTTTGAAACTTTGTAATCTATTTGTAACCGTGTGAGCGACCTTAATAATGAACCAATATCAATCCTTCTAGTCTGTTGCATAATTTTGGGGGGGGAGTTAAATTTGAATTCCCTTAATTATACAAGCAGGATAAAGTACATTAAACTTTACACTGTCATCTTAGCTTCTGAGTTCAAACAGGTGATTGCACATAGTGGGTTCATTTTTAGGAATTTGGAAGACACAACTTTAAAATTTGGTTTAATTCGGTTTTACAGGGGGGGATTGTATATATGTTTTGGTTTTAAATATGTTGTGCGCCGCCCTGAGTCCCGCAGGGAGAAGGGCAGCATATAAATTAAATTAAATTAAATAAATAAATAAATAAATAGTTACCACCAACTCAGCCATATAAACAACTATATAGACTTTACAGTGCAACTAAACCGCTGAGTTGTATGTGGCATGCTGTCATTACAGTTTTCAGTGGGAACTGATAGGCAGAGGAGAAAATAACAGAATAACAGAGTTGCAAGGGATCTTGGAGGTAATAATAATAATGATAAAGTTGGAAGGGACCTTGGAGGTCATCTAGTCCAACCCCCTGCTCAAGCAGGAGACCCTATACCATTTCAAACAGATGGCTGCCCAATCTCTTCTTAAAAACCTCCAGTGATGGAGCAACCACAATTTCAGAAGGCAAACTGATTCACTGATTGTTTTCACTGTCAGGAAATGTCTCCTTAGTTCTACGTTGCTTCTCTCCTTGATTAATTTCCATCCATTGCTTCTTGCTCTGCCTTCAGGTGCTTTGGAAAATAGGTTGACCCCCTCTTCTTTGTGGCTGCCTCTTAGATTTTGGAACACTGCTATCATGTCACCCCAGTACTTCTTTTCATTAAACTAGACATACCCAATTCCTGCAACGGTTCTTCACATATTTTAGGCTCCAGTCCTCTAATCATCTTTGTTGCTCTTCTCTGCACTCTTTCTCCACATCTTTTTTATATCTTGGCAACCAAAACTGGATGCACTTTCCAAGTGTAGCCTTACCAAGGCATTATAAAGCGATACTAATACTTCATGTGATTCTATCCCTCTCTTAGTACAGTTCAGGACTGTGTTGGCCTTTTTTGGCAGCTGCAGCACACTGCTGGCTTATATTTAAGTGACTTCCTCTGTTCAGAGTTTTTGAAAATGAAGAGATATGGCCTATTTTAAAACATGGGAAAGAAATAGCAATTTCTTTTTTTCTTTCCTTCCTGGGATAGCAGGCTGAAAAGATGGTGGTTACTGAGTGAAAATTTTCTGTATTTGAAAGCAAATTCAGTTTTACATTGAAGAACCATAAGAAAAAATTAACCATCAACTGTTAACACTTGGACAGTAGAACATATCTAACCCTAATCTTCTCATAGTCATTTTGATAAGATATGGGTAGATATAGATGCTTATTTTTCCCAGGTTTAAAAAAATGCCTTGGGCCCTCTGGCAGCCTTCTCTGTGGAAAATGTCTTGAGAAGTCACCTACGATTAGTTCTCTCAGACAGAAATAATCTAGCAAGATGGTGTTACCAACATCCACCTGGTTCCACTGCCTGCTTCCTCCATTTTATTATTATTATTATTATTATTATTATTATTATTATTATTATTATTATTATTATTAATAATAATAATAATAAGAAGAAGAAGAAGAAGTTGGAAGGGACCTTGGAGGTCATCTAGTCCAACCCCCTGCTCAGGCAGGAAACCCTATACAATTTCGGACAAATGGCTGTCCAGTCTCTTCTTAAAAACTTCCAGTGTTGGAGCATTCACCGCTTCTGGAGGCAGGTTGTTCCACTGGTTAATTGTTCTAACTGTCAGGAAGTTTCTCCTTAGTTCTAGGTTGCTTCTCTCTTTGGTTAGTTTCCACCCGTTGCTTCTTGTCCTGCCTTCAGGCGCTTTGGAGAATAGCTTGACTCCCTCTACTTTGTGGCAGCCCCTGAGATATTGGAACACTGCTATCATGTCTCCCCTTGTGCTTCTCTTCATTAAACTAGACATACCCAATTCCAGAAGCCGTTCCTTATATGTTTTAGCCTCCAGTCCCCTAATCATCTTTGTTGCTCTTCTCTGTACTCTTTCTAGAGTCTCAACATCTTTTTTACATCGTGGTGACCAAAACTGGATGCAGTATTCCAAGTGTGGCCTTACCAAGGCATAGTAAAATGGTATTAATACTACACGTGATCTTGATTCTATCTCTCTGTTAATGCAGCCTAGCACTGTGTTGGCATTTTTGGCAGCTGCAGCACACTGCTGGCTCATATTTAAGTGATTGTCCGCTAGGACTCCGAGGTCCCTCTCACAGTTACTACTATTGAGCAAAGTACCACCTATACAATACCTGTGCATTTGGTTTTTCTTGCCTAAATGTAGAACTTTACTTTTTTCACCACTGAATTTCATTTTGTTAGATAGTGCCCAGTGTTCAAGTCTGTCCAGGTCCTCCTGTATCTTAGGCCTGTCTTCTGGAGTGTTGGCTATTCCTGCCAGCTTGGTGTCATCTTCAAATTTGATGAGTTCCCCATCTATCCCCTCGTCCAAATCGTTGATGAAGATGCAGAACCTCCCCCCCCCCAACTTGTTGAGTGAACATTGCACCTCTGGTCCTATGACCAGGTGTTAGGTCACATCAGATTTAGAGCATGTTGCAACTCCCAGAGTTTCTGGGAATCAAGCCAAATTAAGACATGGTTAATAGTTCCTTTCACCAGAAATAAAAGGCTGTTTTGCCACATGGCAGAGATGTCTCTTAAGGCAGCTCCTTAAAAGCTTACTTCCATGACATGGCAGTCTGTTTTGTTCTTCTTTTGCCTAATCTGAATTTCATGTGAGCAGTCATTACCCATGGGCATTTTGAAGGCTACCCTCTTACCCCCATCAAAAGTGCAATAAAAATACACTTTTTAAAATACTACTGTACATCAATAGTGGGCCAACAGAGGGGTAAATGGGTGATAGTTAGCAGCTCTTCAGTTGAAAGACAATATGTATATAAACAGGAGGCAATGTCCATGTCCTCAGAATAAATAGGGAATACAGTATAAACATGTATTTATAGCATTTTAAAAATCTTGTTCTTCAGCCAACTTTTGAAAAAAAAAAAAAGTCAGTCCCTGCCTACAGTCTAAAAGTGTGGGTTAGGACTGGGGAGAGCCACAATTAGATGTATGTTCAACCATGAAGTCCACTATGTAACCGGATGAATCATTCTTTCAGTCTAACCTAACCCCACCCCCCCACCCCCAGATTTCTCTGAGGATTAAAACTGGGAAAGAGGGGAATCTTTTGAACACCACATTGAGCTCTTGAAGGACATCAGTGCAATATATTTAGGTGAGGAGGGAAAAGAAGCAAAGCAAATTTAAAACAAAATAGTGTTTAAAAAAAATGGTAGAGAAAGCAAGCAAAGCACAATGTCTATGGAGCACAACTTCTGGAATTCTTCCCAAGCCTTTTGCAGGACAAGCAGTGGCCACAGGAAACATCTTGACTGTCCTTTGTGTAATGAAGAAACATATTGCATTGTATATTTTACCTCTTCTTCATAGGTGTTGGGTTGTGCATAGGCAAATACATGCTAGGAAGTACATGAAGGTTTTGGATAGACCATAAGGCCAACATTGTAGCCAAAGCAAAGGAAGGCTGGAATCTGGCTTTTACCATTCCAATTTGTGCATTGGAGATAAGTAGCTTAAGACTGCATTGTGGAAAAGCCCACAAGCATTTGGATTCCTCCCTTTAATTACATCTCAGGTGCTCCAAAGAGGTCAATTTGTCCATTTCAGCAAGTTCTGTCATTTTTACTATTTCCATGATATGCAGTGCCAAATCTTTCCATCTTTGTGCATATAGCAATCTTGCTGTAGTAATCATACAGTATATTAAAATAATATTCCATAGACTTTTTTTCTAACTGTTTGTCCATCAACCCTAAAAGGAAATGTTCTGGCTTCAATTAATCTTTAAAATCCTCTGTAGCATTGTATCTGTAGCCAATTTTTTTTAGCTTTTTTGCATGTCTGGTAAGCATGATAAAATGACCCTTCATGTGTACATTTCCAGCATATATTTGAAATCCTTTATACATTCTAGGTAGTTTCTCTGGCATTATGTATCAATAATACATCAGAAAATAACCATTCTCTTTAAGATCATAACATAAATTTCAATCTTATTAACCACATAGTGATCTATCTGTATGTTGTAACAAATTCTTAGCCCACTTTATTGTACATTCTTTAATCTGTTCTTCCTATGTTTCAAATTTCATTACAAATTTATACATTTCAGCAATTACATGCTCATCATTGGTGCACAACTGTACTTCAGATTCTGTCTTGGTCTGCTTCATACCATCAGTCTTTTTATTTATTAATTTGCATTATGTATTAATCAAATATATATAACTGCTGAACTCATAGAAAGCGACTCTGGACAGCATATAACAATTTATTATTTCACAACCATTTAACATTTATCCATTTTTAATCTGTAAATGGGAAAAAATAACTGTAGACAGGAAAAATATTGACAATTATATTCTTCAGCTATTAATTGCTCTGTTGGTTTAATCTTATATTCCTCTTGATGATTTTCCTAATAACTCCTGGTGTATCACCCATTTGTTTTTGCCTGCAGTTTCTTTTCTATGGAATCCTTCTTGTGCTGATATCCACAGAGGTGTTTTGGGTGCAACCTGGGTTTCTAACTTTCTAGACTTTCAATTATTAAAGGACTGAAAGCAAAATAGAAACCCAGAACTCCAGGCCCAAGCAATGGCAGTGTTGGAGCTAGACCTGCCCACTCGTCTTTCTCTGCATGTATTCTACATGGGGGGAGGGGGAGGGGGAGCAATGTTCGAAAGATGCTAGTGAATTTCACTCATCTATTTCCCAACTGATAAATAGCTGTGTCTCCTGCCACATTGGCATGTCTAATATTAACTTCCGCACTTGCTTTTTCAATGCTTCCTCCATCAGATAGATGTAGTGAAGCTGCTATGAACTACTCTTAAATTCTAATGCTATCCTGATTCAGTTCAAATACTGAGGGTGCTGTGTGCAAATAGCCTGAAGAAGGAGAGTGAAAGCAGAGGCATCTCATGTCAATACTGGGGAAAGCTGAGTTTTAAAATGCGTTTTGCTGATTGTGTGGGAAATCAATCACTGAAGGTGCTACCCCCAGTATTCCTTGTGTCAGTTTGGCCTCCCTATTTAACACACTGTATATGCACAAATACATATACCGTAGGTCAGTGGTGGCGAACCTATGGCACGGGTGCCAGAGGCGGCACTCAGAGCCCTCTCTGTGGGCACGCGCGCCGTCGCCCCAGTCCTAGGCCTTCAGCTGGGTTTTATAAAACCTTTTCACTTTAGGCCTCCGCCACCGTGTACAAAAAAAAGGTTCAATCAATCAGTCAATTTCAACTTCTCGCGGAAAAAAAAAGGTCTTGCAAAGTTGGAATTGATTGATTGAACTTTTTAGTCCCACCCAGTCTGCCATTACTACCGTAACCATGCCCACCCAATGGGCCACGTCCAGCCAATGGGCCACACCCACCCGGCACCCAACAATGCCTAAGTGGGTTTTGGGTTGCAGTTTGGGCACTCGGTCTCTAAAAGGTTCGCCATCACTGCCGTAGGTGATTTCCCATACCTTATAGCCAATTTACTTCAACAGTTCCTCTTGTTTGCCTTGTATTTGTATCAATCTATTGAGATATGTTCTGTAGATTTTCAATCAGTTTTAACAGATGATTACCATGCTTTTCTCCCTTACTTTGCAGGAGATTCCTATAATGTCATTACCAATCTTGCCCTTTTACTGTCATTATTTTGTTTTTTTTCAGAATGCAGGGAGTCTAATTCCCCCCCAATAAAAATGGAAACGATAAGCACCTACCTAAATATTGAATCTTTTAGCATTATTCTTTTTGATGAGTTTTGGCAATATATTCAGATATTTTCCTTCATTCATACCAGTTTTTGCACTACATTCCTTTGTAAAGCTCCAATTTTAATTTTTCATGCATCTTAAATTATTGTTAGAAAATTTGCTAGCTGGCGATTATTACTTTATTTAAGATGCCATGTAAAATTTGTCATTATTATATGATGTAATAATAATCCAACAAATATAATGTCCTTCCTTCTTGGGCTACTGAATGAAAAGTGAGACATAAATCTAAAAGCAGATAAAATACAAATATTAAATTTAAATTCTTCCTGGGGGGAAAATTTCAGCAATAATTCAAGGATTAATTTAAAAAATTGTCATAGATGAACATCCACCACAAAGGATGTAATGGGAGTACATCTATTATGATCTTGCCCAAGTGATGGGGTCAGAACAGAACAGGATATATATGCATAGTTAAACTGTAGAAAGTCAGTTGTTTATAGATGACCACAAAGAAGNGGAGGTCATCTAGTCCAACCCCCTGCTCAGGCAGGAAACCCTATACAATTTCGGACAAATGGCTGTCCAGTCTCTTCTTAAAAACTTCCAGTGTTGGAGCATTCACCGCTTCTGGAGGCAGGTTGTTCCACTGGTTAATTGTTCTAACTGTCAGGAAGTTTCTCCTTAGTTCTAGGTTGCTTCTCTCTTTGGTTAGTTTACATCTGTTGCTTCTTGTCCTGCCTTCAGGCGCTTTGGAGAATAGCTTGACTCCCTCTACTTTGTGGCAGCCCCTGAGATATTGGAACACTGCTATCATGTCTCCCCTCGTGCTTCTCTTCATTAAACTAGACATACCCAATTCCAGCAGCCGTTCCTTGTATGTTTTAGCCTCCAGTCCCCTAATCATCTTTGTTGCTCTTCTCTGTACTCTTTCTAGAGTCTCAACATCTTTTTTACATCGTGGTGACCAAAACTGGATGCAGTATTCCAAGTGTGGTCTTACCAAGGCATAGTAAAATGGTATTAATACTACACGTGATCTTGATTCTATCCCTCTGTTAATGCAGCCTAGCACTGTGTTGGCATTTTTGGCAGCTGCAGCACACTGCTGGCTCATATTTAAGTGATTGTCCGCTAGGACTCTGAGGTCCCTCTCACAGTTACTACTATTGAGCAAAGTACCACCTATACAATACCTGTGCATTTGGTTTTTCTTGCCTAAATGTAGAACTTTACTTTTTTCACCACTGAATTTCATTTTGTTAGATAGTGCCCAGTGTTCAAGTCTGTCCAGGTCCTCCTGTATCTTAAGCCTGTCTTCTGGAGTGTTGGCTATTCCTGCCAGCTTGGTGTCGTCTTCAAATTTGATGAGTTCCCCATCTATCCCCTCGTCCAAATCGTTGATGAAGATGCAGAACCTCCCCCCCCAACTTGTTGAGTGAACATTGCACCTCTGGTCCTATGACCAGGTGTTAGGTCACATCAGATTTAGAGCATGTTGCAACTCCCAGAGTTTCTGGGAATCAAGCCAAATTAAGACATGGTTAATAGTTCCTTTCACCAGAAATAAAAGGCTGTTTTGCCACATGGCAGAGATGTCTCTTAAGGCAGCTCCTTAAAAGCTTACTTCCATGACATGGCAGTCTGTTTTGTTCTTCTTTTGCCTAATCTGAATTTCATGTGAGCAGTCATTACCCATGGGCATTTTGAAGGCTACCCTCTTACCCCCATCAAAAGTGCAATAAAAATACACTTTTTAAAATACTACTGTACATCAATGGTGGGCCAACAGATGGGTAAATGGGTGATAGTTAGCAGCTCTTCAGTTGAAAGACAATATGTATATAAACAGGAGGCAATGTCCATGTCCTCAGAATAAATAGGGAATACAGTATAAACATGTATTTATAGCATTTTAAAAATCTTGTTCTTCAGCCAACTTTTGAAAAAAAAAAAAGTCAGTCCCTGCCTACAGTCTAAAAGTGTGGGTTAGGACTGGGGAGAGCCACAATTAGATGTATGTTCAACCATGAAGTCCACTATGTAACCGGATGAATCATTCTTTCAGTCTAACCTAACCCCCCCCCCCACCCCCAGATTTCTCTGAGGATTAAAACTGGGAAAGAGGGGAATCTTTTGAACACCACATTGAGCTCTTGAAGGACATCAGTGCAATATATTTAGGTGAGGAGGGAAAAGAAGCAAAGCAAATTTAAAACAAAATAGTGTTTTAAAAAAATGGTAGAGAAAGCAAGCAAAGCACAATGTCTATGGAGCACAACTTCTGGAATTCTTCCCAAGCCTTTTGCAGGACAAGCAGTGGCCACAGGAAACATCTTGACTGTCCTTTGTGTAATGAAGAAACATATTGCATTGTATATTTTACCTCTTCTTCATAGGTGTTGGGTTGTGCATAGGCAAATACATGCTAGGAAGTACATGAAGGTTTTGGATAGACCATAAGGCCAACATTGTAGCCAAAGCAAAGGAAGGCTGGAATCTGGCTTTTACCATTCCAATTTGTGCATTGGAGATAAGTAGCTTAAGACTGCATTGTGGAAAAGCCCACAAGCATTTGGATTCCTCACTTTAATTACATCTCAGGTGCTCCAAAGAGGTCAATTTGTCCATTTCAGCAAGTTCTGTCATTTTTACTATTTCCATGATATGCAGTGCCAAATCTTTCCATCTTTGTGCGTATAGCAATCTTGCTGTAGTAATCATACAGTATATTAAAATAATATTCCATAGACTTTTTTTCTAACTGTTTGTCCATCAACCCTAAAAGGAAATGTTCTGGCTTCAATTAATCTTTAAAATCCTCTGTAGCATTGTATCTGTAGCCAATTTGTTTTAGCTTTTTTGCATGTCTGGTAAGCATGATAAAATGACCCTTCATGTGTACATTTCCAGCATATATTTGAAATCCTTTATACATTCTAGGTAGTTTCTCTGGCATTATGTATCAATAATACATCAGAAAATAACCATTCTCTTTAAGATCATAACATAAATTTCAATCTTATTAACCACATAGTGATCTATCTGTATGTTGTAACAAATTCTTAGCCCACTTTATTGTACATTCTTTAATCTGTTCTTCCTATGTTTCAAATTTCATTACAAATTTATACATTTCAGCAATTACATGCTCATCATTGGTGCACAACTGTACTTCAGATTCTGTCTTGGTCTGCTTCATACCATCAATCTTTTTATTTATTAATTTTTATTATGTATTAATCAAATATATATAGCTGCTGAACTCATAGAAAGCGACTCTGGACAGCGTATAACAATTTATTATTTCACAACCATTTAACATTTATCCATTTTTAATCTGTAAATGGGAAAAAATAACTGTAGACAGGAAAAATATTGACAATTATATTCTTCAGCTATTAGTTGCTCTGTTGGTTTAATCTTATATTCCTCTTGATGATTTTCCTAATAACTCCTGGTGTATCACCCATTTGTTTTTGCCTCCTGTTTCTCTTCTATGGAATCCTTCTTGTGCTGATATCCACAGAGGTGTTTTGGGTGCAACCTGGGTTTCTAACTTTCTAGACTTTCAATTATTAAAGGACTGAAAGCAAAATAGAAACCCAGAACTCCAGGCCCAAGCAATGGCAGTGTTGGAGCTAGACCTGCCCACTCGTCTTTCTCTGCATGTATTCTACATGGGGGGAGGGGGAGGGGGAGCAATGTTTGAAAGAGGTTAGTGAATTTCACTCATCTATTTCCCAACTGATAAATAGCTGTGTCTCCTGCCACATTGGCATGTCTAATATTAACTTCCGCACTTGCTTTTTCAATGCTTCCTCCATCAGATAGATGTAGTGAAGCTGCTATGAACTACTCTTAAATTCTAACGCTATCCTGATTCAGTTCAAATACTGAGGGTGCTGTGTGCAAATAGCCTGAAGAAGGAGAGTGAAAGCAGAGGCATCTCATGTCAATACTGGGGAAAGCTGAGTTTTAAAATGCTTTTTGCTGATTGTGTGGGAAATCAATCACTGAAGGTGCTACCCCCCAGTATTCCTTGTGTCAGTTTGGCCTCCCTATTTAACACACTGTATATGCACAAATACAAACAGGTGATTTCCCATACCTTATAGCCAATTTACTTCAACAGTTCCTCTTGTTTGCCTTGTATTTGTATCAATCTATTGAGATATGTTCTGTAGATTTTCAATCAATTTTAACAGATGATTACCATGCTTTTCTCCCTTACTTTGCAGGAGATTCCCATAATGTCATTACCAATCTTGCCCTTTTACTGTCATTATTTTGTCTTTTTTCAGAATGCAGGGAGTCTAATTCCCCGCCCCCAATAAAAATGGAAACGATAAGCACCTACCTAAATATTGAATCTTTTAGCATTATTCTTTTTGATGAGTTTTGGTGTGGATGGCAATATATTCAGATATTTTCCTTCATTCATACCAGTTTTTGCACTACATTCCTTTGTAAAGTTCCAATTTTAATTTTTCATGCATCTTAAATTATTGTTAGAAAATTTGCTAGCTGGCGATTATTACTTTATTTAAGATGCCATTTAAAATTTGTCATTATTATATGATGTAATAATAATCCAACAAATATAATGTCCTTCCTTCTTGGGCTACTGAATGAAAAGTGAGACGTAAATCTACAAGCAGATAAAATACAAATATTAAATTTAACCTGAGAGAATTATGGTGTTACGATGTTTCTCTTTCATGGAAAGTGAGAAAGGCTATAATATTATAATGTAACAGTGGTTTTAAAAGCCTTTTTACTTATCACTGTTGTGGCAATGAGATTGGCCTTTCATTTCTGTTTTTTAAAAATAATGATATGACAAAAACATTCTTCCTGGGGGGAAAATTTCAGCAATAATTCAAGGATTAATTTAAAAAATTGTCATAGATGAACATCCACCACAAAGGATGTAATGGGAGTACATCTATTATGATCTTGCCCAAGTGATGGGGTCAGAACAGAACAGGATATATATGCATAGTTAAACTGTAGAAAGTCAGTTGTTTATAGATGACCACAAAGAAG
>NW_015386358.1:786491-822619 GCF_001527695.2 Protobothrops mucrosquamatus | reverse complement strand
TGCTCTTCTAAATGAAAATTGGGATTTTGGCAAAAACAATTTCAGCCGCTGATTTCTTGACAATCTTATCAACAACTACCCTAAAATTTACTTCTTGGGTAAGGAAGACCAACCAGTTTTCTGGATTCTTAGCAATCTACTTAGTTGTATGATGTATGGATGCCGTCTTCCTCTGCCCGAAGGGCATGGCTATACATGGAAAAGCTAGTTGAAAAATACATTCTCATGATTGGCAGGGAAATCTACCAGTCAGGGACGGCACTAATCGTGTTTCAGACAGAACATCAAGCCATCACTGTAGAACAGACATGTCAAACACAAGGCCTGGGGGCCAGATGCGGCCCGCGAAGTGGTTTCATGTGGCCCGCGAAGCCATCCTGGAAACATTGAGGGAACAGCCCCCTCTGCCTTGACCCTGGCCCAGGCCGGCTGGGAGCCAATGTACAATTTTGTGGTGGCCCTCTGTGCTGAAACGCATTCAGTCTTAGCTCCACAAGGCCGTCTAGAAACAGCGAGGAACCAGCCTCTGCCGTGTTGGCCCCGCCCCTTGGGTGCATGCTGAGGAGGTGTCACCCTTTGTGAGGAATGAGCTGGCCATGCCCACCCAGTAGGCCACACCCACTCCATCACGCCCACCCAGTAGGCTGCACCCACCCTGGCCACACACCCCCCAAGGGCAACCGCAATGCTGATGTGGCCCTCAATGAAATTGAGTTTGACACCCCTGCTGTAGAAAAAGCGAAGGATGGGTTGAAATCCAGAAAGGGAATTCTCAAGCAGGCTTCATTTGCAGTTTATTCCTACAGGAGCCAAGCAGCTTAAAGGCTGTAGTACAGAAAAGGCCTTAGAATACCCCCGCCTGATTCAAGAGTAAGTGGCAATCATGGACAGGAGATGCTTGTTTCCCATGTGTAAACCAGTTGGAAATGAAACTGGTTTAAGAAATCCTTTTCTGAATGTCAACTGCTTCCTCTACTGTGGCCCCAACTAGGGTTGCCAGGTGTCCGCTATTTGAGTGGACAGTCCACTTTTTTCACATTATGTTCACTATTTTTTTTTCACAAAATAGTGGACATTTTTTTTATTCAAAAGCTTTATGATGGAATGGTACATAATCTAAAGCTGTACAGTCTACTTTTTTTACTACTTAACCCCCCTCCCCACTTGTCTGCTATTTTTTGGAAGCAGACCTGGCAACCCTAGCCCCAACACAGGGCTGTACAGATTGCAATTAACTTAGTCCCCAAGTAGAAAATGCTTCTTTTCACCCATTTCCCCCTCCCTGCCAGGAAAGCCAATCTCAATTGCTTCCCCTTCTATGGGCAGGTCTTTTGAGGACTAGTAGATCCACGGTTTTACATTTGGGTTAGAAGAAGGGGAAATTTGGCAGAAATTGACAAGTTTGCCCAGTTAAAAGAAGAAACAGACTTCAAATCAACGGACAATATTTTATTCCTTCTCTGCTGTATTTGTTTTTTAGAAAATCAGAAAGTCAAACTAGACATTTTACAGAGGAGGAGGAGGAGGAGGAGGAGGAGGAGGAGGAGGAGGAGGAGGAGGAGGAGGAAAGTCTTTCATGGCAGGCAGTCCAAGTTGATGGTGGATGGGGAATTTTGGGAGTTGTGTCCACACATCTTAAAATTGCCAAGGTTGAGAAACCCTGGCCTAGTGTGAGCATTGGTAGGCAGTTTCTCCATGTCATAAATAAAGGTAACACATAAGTGTCCTCAACTCAAGCTTGTCTCTTGAGACTACCTATCCACATCCATAGGAGCAACATGGAAGTGACTTACTATTTCCTTCTTCCATTTTTTATTGTTTTATTTTCTGGTCTAGCTTATAGCCCTGTGGTTTCTTAATAGTCACCTATCTAAGTATTTGTAACCTGACTTGACCCTGCCTAGCTTTAGTTCAAAGTCAGCCAAGGTGAACTAGATGCTGTCACATCTGGTAGAATGCAAAGCCCAATCTTTAAGATTAGAAAAATAGCACATATTCAGAATTAAGCAGGCTCATCCTGTTCTTTTCTTTTTTTACATGGCTAGTCCTCGAGAGGAACTATTATTGCTGTCGGTAACCTAGAAGCAATTCCTTTGAAGTAACCCAGTGCTAGCCTCTACAACTTAATTCTGCTGCATTTGTAGAATAGACTTGTTTCCAGAAATCTGCTTTATCTAGGTTTGTTTCTACTTGCTTTGTTTCTTGATAAACTGTAGCACTTGGACCAATGAAGAAATCTCACTCATTCTGCTTCCCGCAAAACAAAAGTGACAGATCACTCCTGAAAAAAGATATTAGAGAAGAGATTTCATTGGGGGATCATAGCAATTCCCACTGCATGAAAAGAGCCATTAAAACATTTTTTTAATAAACAGGAAGAATGTTCTTTTAAATGGATTAGGTTTCTATTTGGGCAAATATGTTAATTTTTTTCAGTTGCACAACTCTTCATAACCTGCACAATTTTAAATCTTGACTGTTCCCAGATTCAGGCGTCCGTGTGGCCTTCTATCAATGGCTTCCTTTTTGAAGTATAGCGTCATCAACTGCCAGTCCAAACTGGAAATTTCATTTTAAAACTCCAAAAATGAGTCAATATTACTATAATATTACTACAAACTTTGCTATAAATAAGTTGTTAGCCTATAAGAGGAAGAGTATCAATCCAGTAACAACAAAACAAATAGTTTGAATAAGTTTACTAGAGACTGAAAAATCCTAAAAAAGCTTTACTAAGTAGAGAAATCGCTCAAGAGAACTTTTAATTGATGTCAAAAGTCAGCATAAGAGGATGAAAAATGTTTTATTTTACAGGATATCAGTCCTTCTACCTCTCACCACCAGATGTCGCATTTACTCCCATGAAAACTTACTGACTGGCTTTATTGAAGAAATTCATGAAAATTATTATAAAAGTTAGAAGTTAACCCTATAATTTGTCTGCCTCAGCATACTTGTGGAAACAGTTCAGAAAATCACTGCCGATTATTTATGCTTGAGGCAGTTTAAGAACTTTTTCTTGTTGGAGATAAAGAAATATAGGTATACAGACATACCAATGCTTTCATTGAAATAAGTCTTATTGAACTCTGTAGGGTTGACTTTTGAGTGGATCTAAGATTATATTGATACCTTCATCTTTAAAGTTTCTTTTCTGACTGACTGGCTGACTGACTGAATTATTCATTATTTATGCCATATGCAAATCCATAGATTACATTTTCATCTGAAGGACTTCACTTATCTGGAATAGTTGCTTGGTTGGATCCAAATAAAAGCAGAAAGTAGAAATGGGTGATGGTGACAATTTGTCAAAAGGAGGAAAGGCAACTCATGAAGTCCTATGGTAAGCTGCCCTAGAGTCGCTGTGAGATGGGCAGAATATTTATTAAATAAATAAATGAAGTCGGGTTTTGCAGTGCGAAGTTGTCCTGAGTTTATATGAATCACGGGAAGTGTTCGAAAACAAGGAGGCATTTGCTCAGGCAGACAGCTTCTAATTCACATAAGGGTAGGCGGTTAGGGGGTGAGGTAAAGACTTGCAAGATTATGTTATTCTAGCCAAAATTAATAACATTAGTTTTAACCATGTGGAGTTAATTTCTTGGTAAGGTCTACATAGTGGGGCTGACTCACATGAAGCATAATCAGGGGTATTCCAGAAGAGGAGGTCAAAATCAGGAAGATAGCAAATGGGACATTACAAGGCAAGTCTTGCTATTTTTATATATAGTGTGTGTTGATGTTGCATTGTTGTTGTTAATTGCGAAGTCGTGTCCGACCCATCGCGACCCCATGGACAACGTTCCTCCAGGTCTTCCTGTCCTCTACCATCTTCTGGAGTCCATTTAAGTTCACGCCTTCTGCTTTAGTGACTCCATCCAGCCACCTCATTCTCTGTCGTCCCTTTCTTCTATTGCCCTCAATCTTTTCCAGCATTAGGCCCTTCTCCAGTGAGTCCTTCCTTCTCATTAGGTGGCCAAAGTACTTGAGTTTCAGCTTCAGGATCTGGCCTTCTAAAGAGCAGTCTGGGTTGATCTCTTCTAGGACTGACCAGTTTGATCACCTTGCAGTCCAGGGGACTCACAGGAGTCTTCTCCAGCACCATAGTTCAAAGGCCTCAATTCTTTGTCGCTCAGCCTTTCTTATGGTCCAACTTTCACATCCATACATTGCAACTGGGAAAACCATGGCCTTGACTATACGCAATTTTGTTGGCAGGGTGATGTCTCTGCTTTGATGTTGCATAGACATTGTAAATACAGGGGTACTTGATGCTCTCTGACCTTGGTTGTTTTCTTGCAGACATTTCATTACCCAAACTAGGTAACATCATCGGTGCCAGTAAGGAGTGCAGTTTGCTATCAATTTATATTCCAGTGGCTTGCCTGTCAGTGTTGGTGGGGGTGGTCTTAGAGATTCTTTGGTTGCACTGTTTGCTGTTGGCTTCTTTGGCAGTTTCTTGATTGGGGTATTGCTTACTAGATTGTTGATTTGATGTTAACGTTGGAGTTAATCTGTGTTGATCTGGGTGCTGATTGATGGTGGAGAGCTGCTTGGGTCTTTTTGTTCCTTTTGGGGCTGGGTGATAGTCTCTTTTGCATAGTCTATAGATGTTGTTTGTGGCTAGGTGGCTATTGATGGCTAATTTGTCTCTCAGACTTCTTTTGGTTGATTTCAGATTTAGAAGTCATAAAGTGCAGACCTCTATAAGTCATTTTGTTACAAAAATTCAGAAAGCCACTAAGAAATGACTGCAAACTAGAAAATGCAAGCCTTTTTTATAGTGAATTCAAAATTCAGTCTTTGTACCTCTTTCTCCCATAGGGCCAGTGCTTTTTTTGTAAAAAAAAAAAAAAAAAAAGGGGTGGTGGTGCCAGAACTCACACATGTCATACAACCCGCCTTGCCTACCCTACAAGGTTCCATCCAAAAAAGGTGCTGGAACTCCGTTCTGGGCATTCTATGAGAAAAAAAAGCCCTGCATAGGGCCATAGGTTCAAGGTGTCACACTTGTACATGGGAAGAAAGATTTTGACCTCTTCCTTGTTACTGCTGTGGTCCAGTGAAGTGGTTGGATTGCTGACTTTTGACCTTGTCAGGTTTAACTCTCACACTATATGCATATTTTTCCTCCTTTCAAGGACAGTGCAATACAATTTGAAGCAATAACCTATGAACTCGTACAACTTTAAAATGACAAATTTACTTGATTCCAGTTGGGATCGTAGGGAGATATGTTAATGCTTCTCCCCAAACCATGTTTCTGATTCTAGGGCAGGATGCACAATCTATCCGGACCAAAGTGGTGGGTGGGTATTTCCAGGAGGACATAAACTGCATGTTATTCATCCTTTAAAAATGTAATCAAAATTAAAGGCAACTGATACGATTAACTTTACTCCTTTATTCTAAGCCAGTGATGGCGAATCTTTTAGAGACCGAGTGCCCAAACTGCAACCCAAACCCCACTTATGCATTGTCGGGTGCCGGGTGGGTGTGGCCCATTGGCTGGGTGTGGCCCATTGGATGGGCGTGGCTGCAGTGGTAACTGGGTGGGACTAAAATGTTCAATCAATCAATTCCAACTTTGCAAGATCTTTTTTTCCCGCGAGAAGTTGAAATTGACTGATTGATTGAACCTTTTTTTTTTTTTTTGCACATGGCGGCGGAGGCCTAAAGCGAAAAGGTTTTATAAAACCCAGCTGAAGGCCTAGGATTGGGGCAACGGCGCGCCTGCCCACAGAGTGGGCTCTGAGTGCCGCCTCTGGCACCCGTGCCATAGGTTCGCCACCACTGTTCTAAGCCAAAGTGAAGCTGGGTGATTTCTCAGATCATACCATTTAATAAGATCAGGCTTTTTTCTTTTTCTTCAGGCTCTGAAAATGAAAGGTTGAGAGTCAAATGCTGCAACCTCTCTGTCTTTCCTTCGTACAGACACACTCACACAGAATATGTCTCATGAGATCTGCTGTGAAAATTGCCCTCTAAATAGCCATGATTTGGCATTGCTGTGTGCCAGCCAGTGAACAATAAGAGGGCAGATGGCAGAGGATGAAGAGTGGTGATGAAACAACGCTGGTGAATTCAAGGTTATTTCCTGGCCTACTTTATGCTCTCCTCCCATTCTTGGCCATGGCCCCATCCTAGGCCTTGTCCCCTGCTGGGAATCAGAATCAAGTCAGCTGGTTTCCAGGACAAGAGAGTCCACGAAACAAAGGCAGATGGCAGGAGGCGCCAACCTCAGGCCCTGCCTCAGACTGAACTTTGCGATCAGGAATCCAATGGAACATGAGTCACTATCCCTCATTCTCTTCCCCCAACCCACAAAGAGCAAGCAGGGCTCAAGAGAAAGGAGTATGGAGCAAGTTGGACAACATTCAATGTATATTCTGCATCCCAGTCTTACTACCCTCTCAATCCCTATTTCACCCTTAATTTCTCCCGTCTGTCCTTTATTCTTAGTCCGAAACAGTGACTAATGTGTTTTATGAGACTGAACTTCAGCCTTGTTTTATGGAGCAGCAGTGTGGGTCTGAGCCACTTTACTAAGCCAAGTCCACATCTTTAGCTCTTGACTCAGAAAAACAGAACTGCAATTACTGCTTCAAATATTTGTTCACGTTCTTCAGCTTTTTGAGCCAGTCCACTACTTAGCTGAAGTCATGACTCCTCTAATAGGCAATTCATGTCCAAGAGGGCATAATAATGCCTTATTTATGGGCTCTTTGTACTGCTTGCTGTAATGTTTTCAGTCTATATTTCATATAGAAAAATAGTTTCTGGCTTTAGCTGATAGAAATTAACCTTCTCTTGATAATAGTGGATGGACAAGAGTTGCATTAATCAATAATAGGAACACTTTGAATAGGAACCTCTTCCTCCTCCTCCTCCTCCTCCTCCTCCTCCTCCTCCTCCTTTTCCCCCTCCTCCCAATGACTCTGATTCAAAATAAAAAAACATTGAAAAACAATACAACACAATGATGAATAAGAATAACAGATATCAATATAGCAAAACTACCGAGGAGCAAAGACCAGCCAACACAATCTAAAATGGGGCTTCACCCTCACCCTCACCAAAGGCCTGGTGAAGAGCTTGGTATTCATTGCCCTTCTAAACAATAACAGAATAGGAGCCGTCTGGCTCTTGGGGAACCTCATTCCAGAGAGCATACGCTGCTAAAAAGAATTCCAGGAACTCAATAGGTGGCATTGTTTAATTGAAGAAGCCCAGAGTTTACCAACCCTGCATATTGAATCAGCTGAGCAGATACTATGGGAGATAGATGGTCCCTCAAATAACCAGGCTCTACATCATGTAGTGCCTTATAGGCGATGACCAGTGCCTTGAATCTCGTGAAGCAGAAATGTTTATATGGGTATACCAAAACAGGCCCATCACTACCCATGCCATTACATTCTGTACCAGGTGGAAGTTCCAGAAGATTTTTAAGGGCAACCTCATGTAGAGTCTGTTGTAGTAGTCAAGCCATGAATAGAACAGAACATGAGTGACTGAAGGGCCTAGTGGTCTAGAAAGGGGTGCAAGTGGTACAACAGATGAATTTGTACAAAGACATTCCTGGCCATAGTTGCTACCTGCTTACTGAGCAGGAACAGTGAGTCCAGGAAAAAATCCCAAATTATGCATTTGAATGGGGAAATGTTATCCCATCCAAGATTAAAGAGGAAATATTCTAAGATCTTAGTGGCCTTAACAACCAGAGCCAATTTAATGTTGGTAGGATTGAATTGAAGACAATTCTTTTCCATTCAAACCCACAAAACCATAATAAATGTGAACATCACTGATTTGCATGCATTGTTCTTTTTTGTTTTCTGATTATAATATCCTTTCATTGGTAAGGAAAAATAAATTTGGTTTCCTTAAAATCCTTTATTGCATACTAACTACCAGATCCCATGAGTCATTCCAACATAACTAGCTTGGGAGGCCCTTCGTGCGATGGTTGGTAATTGAAAATAAAGTGGAGCAAACTCCTAGTTTTGGGTGGCAATCTGATAAATTCACCCAACACTGGAGGATTCAAATAAATAGAACTTATCTTTTGATTACCAGAACAACTTATCCAATGTGATTTCATTTAAACAATAGCACAATTGATGAAAACCAGACAGGGCCTTAACTAAATCATTACGAAGTAGGTTTAGTCATAAATAATTCCTGATTTGCTCTCTAGACCCAGGACACAGGGGATCAATCATTATTCATAACTGGGGAAAGTAATAGTCTCTCTTCCCAAGGAAGGTGGCTTTCAATTATCCCCACCATTTTTTTTAGAACTTAAAACTGAGAATCTTCTCTGACATAGCATTAGACCCAGAATGGAGGGCTTGCTTGTCAACATTCAGGCAGAGGGGACAGATTTGTTCTCTCTTATTACCTTTTTTCTGCAATGTTTTCCAAACATATTTTGAAACTCAGCATCTCAAGCAAGCAGTTCATGAGGTTTTGTTTTTGTATTGTTTTTATTTACAATTCCCTGCCTGTGGTTGCTGCCTTTATTAATTACAGAAGCAGCCCAGAAATGGATAGGATATGCATTTCATTAAATAAAAATAGAGGCAAATAAATACGAATATTCTCATGCCATTTATCAGGAGAATTCTTAGTGTATCTAAGCAGTAATTTCTCGGTGCTGTTACACCAAAATGAAAATTTCACTTTATATTTCAAGATTTTCAACTTTTGGTAATAAATATCACATTCACAAAAAGGCAAAGGTCAAGTGTGCAGATATGGGGCCTGGGAAGCTTATCTTTGTTCTAAGTAAGTATTATGTTGAATAACAAAGCTTTGCTTTGAAAATTAAGTTCTTCTATGGTAGTATTAGAGGTATGTACATTTGGAGTGGGTGTTGATGTCCAAATAGGCAAATTAAAATGTTAGTCTGCAGATTGCTGTTGTCTTCAAGAAATTTGAACCATCCTGTGGAAACAGAGTAAATAGGAAGTAAAAACAAAGCCTCAGTTTGGTGGATAGTGTCCCCTCCATATTATTAACCTTCCTCAGACTGTCACAGAGCACAGAATATTCTTCCAGTATACTGCACCTCTAGCCAGCTCAGTATGCTATTGTAAGGGTCAGCAGCTACCAAAGAACTTGAGGTTCCAAGAGGGCAAATCAAGAGACTCAAGAGGAGGCTTCCAAGAGAAACAAAACTTTATTTGGCCAAATGAAGTTGCTGGGTGGAACACTATCTGAAACACTGGCAGCTGCGTTCAGAAGTGCCACCCACTGGTCAGTTAGGCATTTCTTTATATAGGTAGGCAATAACCAATCATAAAGTTACACATAATATCAGCCAATCACATTTCATTCCTTTCCTGCTCTTTTCATTATCTCTGGGTCTGTGTACATATTCTTCCTACCTTCACAAAATGGCGTCCCTAACGCAAGCACAATTTACAGAAGCAAAATGGCGGTAATTAGGCTAACAACAAGAATACCCTTTTGTACAATCCCTATACTATAAAGCTTCACCTGTTCTATGATTTAACGGTGGTTTCTTGAATAAATCACAATTGGCGAAACTCACATAATATTCTAAGCCTATAGTCTACATAGCATTATGACTGAGGTCTTGCAACATGTTAATTAAAAACCAAACACAATGGGGTAGTGTTTTATGAAGCTGAATAGCGATTATAAGAAATATGAATATGTATGTGAGAAATGCATGCAAAAGATTCCAATCCTTTTTATTTGGAATAGAAATGCAACAATTTATCTTGGGCTGCATTGCAAAAAGTGTGAGGCTCACAATTTTTAAAAAAATACACGGTGATTATGATTTCATCATACCTAATAAGAGGTTTTCAAAAGGAGAAGACAGCTTGTTGTTGTTAATTGCAAAGTCGTGTCCGACCCATCGCGACTCCATGGACATCGTTCCTTCAGGTCTTCCTGTCCTCTACCATCTTCTGGAGTCCATTTAAGTTCATACCTACTGTTTCAGTGACTCCATCCAGCCACCTCATTCTCTGTCGTCCCCTTCTTCTATTGCCCTCAATCTTTCGCAGCATTAGGCCCTTCTCCAGTGAGTCCTTCCTTCTCATTAGGTGGCCAAAGTATTTGAGTTTCAACTTCAGGATCTGGCCTTCTAAAGAGCAGTCGGGGTTGATCTCTTCTAGGACTGACCGGTTTGAACACCTTGCAGTCCAAGGGACTCGCAGGAGTCTTTTCCAGCACCATAGTTCAAAGGCCTCAATTCTTTGTCGCTCAGCCTTTCTTATGGTCCAACTTTCACATCCATACATTGCAACTGGGAAAACCATGGCCTTGACTATACGCACTTTTGTTGGCAGGGTGATGTCTCTGCTTTTTAGTATGCTGTCTAGATTTGCCATAGCTTTCATCCCCAGGAGCAAGCGTCTTTTAATTTCTTGGCTGCAGTCTCCATCTGAGGTGATCTTGGAGCTCAGGAAAATAAAATCTGTCACTACCTCCATTTCTTCCCCATCTATTTGCCAGGAATTGAGAGGGCCGGATGCCATGATTTGGTTTTCTTAATGTTGAGTTTCAAGCCAACTTTTGCATTCTCCTTCTTCACCCGCATCAAGAGGCTCTTTAGTTCCTCTTCACTTTCTGCCATTAGAGTGGTATCATCTGCATATCTTAGGTTGTTGATATTTCTCCCGGCAATCTTAATTCCAACTTTTGATTCATCTAGCTCTGCCTTTCTCATGATGTGCTCTGCATATAAGTTAAATAGGCAGGGTGACAGTATACAGCCTTGCCGGACTCCTTTCTCAATTTTGAACCAATCAGTGGTTCCATGTCCAGTTCTCACTGTTGCTTCTTGACCTGCATATAGATTTCTCAAGAGACAAATAAGATGGTCTGGTACTCCCATCTCTTTAAGAACTTGCCACAATTTGTTGTGATCCACATAATCAAAGGCTTTAGCATAGTCAATGAAGCAGAAGTAGATGTTTTTCTGGAACTCCCTAGCTTTCTCCATGATCCAGCGTATGTTGGCAATTTGATCTCTAGTTCCTCTGCCTCTTCGAAATCCTGCCTGTACTTCTAGTAGTTCTCGATCCACATACTGCTGGAGTCTAGCTTGTAGGATTTTAAGCATAACTTTACTAGCATGTGAAATGAGTGCAATGGTGCGATTGTTCGAACATTCTTTGGCATTGCCTTTCTTTGGAATTGGAATGTAAACTGACCTTTTCCACTCCTGTGGCCACTGTTGAGTTTTCCAAATTTGCTGGCAAATTGAGTGTAGCACTTTTACTGTATCATCTTTTAAGATTTTGAATAGCTCAGTTGGAATATTGTCACCTCCACTAGCTTTGTTGTTGCTCAGATTTCCTAAGGCCCATTTCACTTTACATTCTAGGATGTCTGGCTCGAGGTCAGTGACCACCACATCGTGGTTATCTGGGACGTTAAGCTCGTTCTTGTATAGTTCTTCTGTGTAGTTTTGCCACCTCTTCTTAATCTCTTCTGCCTCTGTTAGGTCCCTGCCATTTTGGTCCTTTATCATGCCCATTTTTGCATGAAACGTTCCCTTCATATCTCCAATTTTCTTGAAGAGATCTCTGGTCCTCCCTATTCTGTTGTTTTCTTCTATTTCTTTGCACTGTTCATTTAAGAAGGTATTTTTATCTCTTCTAGCTATTTTCTGGAATTCTGCATTCAATTGGGTGTACCTTTCTCTTTCTCTTTTGCCTTTCGCTTCCCTTCTTTCCTCAGCTATTTGCAAAGCTTCCTCAGACAGCCATTTTGCTTTCTTGCATTTCTTTTTCTTTGGGATGGTTTTAGTTGCTACCTCTTGTACAATGTTGCGAACTTCCGTCCATAGTTCTTCAGGCACTCTGTCTATCAGATCTAATTCCTTAAATCTATTTGTCACCTCTACTGTATATTCATCAGGNATCTGAGCCACAGTCAGCTCCTGGTCTTGTTTTTACTGACTGTATAGAGCTTCTCCATCTTTGGCTGCAGAGCACATAGTCAATCTGATTTCTATGTTGACCGTCTGGTGATGTCCATGTGTAGAGCCGTCTCTTGGGTTGTTGGAAAAGAGTGTTTGTTATGACCATCGTATTCTCTTGACAAAATTCTATCAGCCTGGTCCCTGCTTCATTTTGTACTCCAAGGCCAAATTTGCCTGTTATTCCGGTTATCTTTTGGCTTCCTACTTTAGCATTCCAATCCCCCATGATGATAAGGACATCATTTTTGGTGTTAATTCTATAAGGTGCTGTAGCGCTTCATAGAACCGGTCAGAATCCTCTTCAGCACCAGTGGTTGGGGCATAGATTTTGACTACTGTGATACTGAATGGTTTGTCTTGGATTCGAATTGAGATCATTCTGTCATTTTGGGGATTGTATCTCAGTATTGCTCTTCCTATTCTTTTATTGACTATGAAGGCTACTCCATTTCTTCTGAGGGATTCTTGCCCACAGTAGTATATCTGATGGTCATCTGAGTTAAATTCACCCATTTCTGTCCATTTTAGTTCGCTGATTCCTAAGATGTCAATGTTCAGTCTTGTCATCTCTTGTTTCACTACTCTAGCTTGCCTTGATTCATGGATCTTACATTCCAGGTTCCTATGGAGACAAGATCTTTACAGCACCAGACTTTCCTTTCACTACCAGATGCATTCACAGCTGAGCGTCCTTTCGGCTTTGGCCCAGTCGCTTCATTCTTTCTGGCGCTACTAGTACTAGCCCTCTGCTCTTCCCCAGTAACATATTGGACACCTTCTGACCTGAGGGGCTCATCTTCCAGCATCATATCTTTTTGCCTTTTAGTACTGTCCATGGGGTTTTCATGGCAAAGATACTGGAGTGGTTTGCCATTTCCTTCTCCAGTGAATCACATTTTGTCATCTACTATGACTTGTCTGTCTTGGGTGGCCCTGCATGGCATAGCTCATAGCTTCATTGAGTTACGCAAGCCCCTTCGCCACGACAAGGCAGTAATCCATAAAGGATGCACTCTAGGAGCCAGACTGAGCCCTCCATCTGCCCCAATGAATGTGTAGCAATGGGGAGGATGCTCAGTGGAAGGAAGTCCATTCTCTGGGCAATGAAGCCACAGATCCTCTGAAACAAAGAGGATTTCCATGAGAATATCTCATTTCTCTGAAATCTCATTTTCCTGAAATCTCTGAATCTATGTATATGTGCAATCATATACCCGCACACAGAGAGGGAATCAGAAAAGGCCCCAATAACAAGTGAAAAAGTATAATGAAATCATTGTAATGAACATGAGAAGCACCTAAGTTGTGTATCTATAATCCTACCTATGATCCAGCCAGCCAGTCAGCCTTTTTATTTATTCATTTATCTATTTATCCATTTACTGTTTCAGGATATGTCTATGTCATAATATTAAGGCAATTTCATATGGACATTCAGTATGGATCTTAATATTAGGATTTATCAACCAATGAAACCTTGATTTACCAGACTTCTATGCAACACACTTTGCATGGACAGGCGCAGAACAACTTTCTGTCTTTTACAAAATGTCAATTACATTTCTGTAAGTTATTTAAAGAAGACATGGCACAATAGGCACAATGACATCATTTGCATAACAAGCTATCTCTGTGACATACTTTCTGATTCAATGGACATTAATGAATAATGGATCTCCCTCCCTCCCTCCCAATTAGTTTGTTAAAACAAGGTCTCAGTGTCTAAGTGATTCATGATGTTTCCTTGAAAGAAGCAATAGAAATACTGTAGATCAGCTCTGGAAAAGCAGGAGATTGTATATTTATTCTGTTGAATAATACTTCTTTTAAAATAAAGGCGTGTTCTGTCCTTTATTTTTCCTTTCTAGGTTTTTTATTGTCTGAAACTTGGACAAATACTTATTGTCCCAGCACAGAGCAGGTGTGGCATGATAAAAAATATATCTTCTTCCTCCTAATGCAGCATGTTCAGTAGAAAAGGCTCCAGGATTACACAGGAAAGCCCAAATCTTGTTTATAAGAACTGTCACTTCTTTACAGAACAAGTTAAACGAGGAGTTTTTGAAACTCCCCCTTCTCTTCAAAATCTTAGGCTCCTATAGAATCCTGGAGGAAATGCAGACATGTAACTTGATGCTGTATGGGCCAAGGACAAATGTGCTTAGAAATTAACTTTCCTATTGCATGTTGTTGGAGAAGATGCGCTTGAGGTTTAGAGAAATTTTCAATATACAAATCATGAAACATTTTATATGCTTCATGTTGAACCTTTTAAAAAAGAAAATAAAAACTAATACCATGTAATATAAAGTAAGAAAAAAGAAAAAGAAAAAAAATCAAAGAGACAGCTAAAAGTGCAAAAAAGGGGACAAAAGGAAAAGAAAAACAGAAAAAAAAGATACAAAAATGGGGCTTCCGATATTCTTCACAGCATTTCTAAGTATAATTATATTTTAATCTCTCACTCTAAAGTTACATAATAGAGCTCTTCTTTCTATTATCTACCCCAGGGGTAGTCAACCTTGGCTCTTTTATGACTCGTGGACTTCAACTCCCAGAATTCCTGAGCCAGCATGGCTTAGCTTGGAAACCTCTCCCTTTTCCCTCAGCATGGCTGGCTCAGGAATTCTGGGAGTTGAAGTCCACGAGTCATAAAAGAGCCAAGGTTGACTACCCCTGATCTACCCTGTCTAATCATCAAAGCCATAACTCACAAGTTCAATGAAATATTAATATTTCATGAATGCTCAGATGACAAAATTTGAAAAGTACTTCTCACCAAGATACAATGAGACATTTGAAAATCAAGGCATAGTAAAAGTGAGTGAAATTGTTGGGCACTCTGAGGTTCCTATGTCTAGAAATCACATACTGTAGTGCTTAACGGTTTTTCCTACAACGCAATCTGTGACTTGAACTTTCATATCCTCGGAAGGAAGAATTTTACTTAATTCTGAACCATTGATCGATTTCCATCTTGAATAGCGTGTCCTACTTCTGCACCACAAGAAGGATTCAGGCAAGAACAGGGAGGGATGACAAGAATGATCAGGGAACCTGGAATGAAATCTCATGAAAACAGATGGAAGGAATTGAGAATGTTTAGCCTTGAGAAGGGGAGTGCTGTGATCAGACTCTTCAAATAACTGAACAGATGCCACACAAAAGGTCCCAACATTTTCTATCATTTCAAAATGTGGGACATGGAATAATAGTTTTAAGTTACAGAAAGACAGGCCCCAACCAGCAGTGGGATTCAACCGATTAGTACCACTTCGGCAGAACCGTTAGCTAATTTTTTGTTGCCCAGGCCCAGAATGGACTTCCAGAAGCGGCATCCACACAGAGAACCGGTTGTTCACATATTTGAATCCCACCACTGGT
Organism: Protobothrops mucrosquamatus; assembly: GCF_001527695.2. Classification (NCBI taxonomy): domain Eukaryota; kingdom Metazoa; phylum Chordata; class Lepidosauria; order Squamata; family Viperidae; genus Protobothrops; species Protobothrops mucrosquamatus. The sequence continues at coordinate 807,264 of NW_015386358.1, read as the reverse complement.
CCCAACTGAATACAGGTAGTCCTCGACTTACGGCCACAACTGAGCTCCCAATGTTTGTTGCTAAGCGAGACAGTTGTTAAGTGAATTTTGCCCCATTTTACAACCTTTCTTGCCACAGATGTTAAACCGAGTCACTGCAGTAGTTATGTTAGCAATGACATTGTTAAGTGAATCTGGCTTCCTCATTGACTTTGCTTGTCAGAAGGTCGCAAAAGATGATTCCATGATCCCCGGACACTGCAACTGTCATAAATACAAGCCAGTTGCCGAGCATCTGAATTTTGATCATGTGTAAGTGCAAAAAAAATGGCCACAAGTCACTTTTTTCAGTGCCATTGTAACTTTGAACGGTCACTAAGTGAGCTGTAGTAAGTTGAGGACTACCTGTATTACAAAAACTTCCTAATGATAAGAGAAGTTTTGATTGTGGAACCAATTACTAAGAGAGTTGATGGGGTCCCATATGGAAGGGGGTGTTCAAGAGGGAGCTGGGTAGCCATCTCTCAAGGAAGCTTTAATTTGGATTGCTGTACTGAACAGGAGGTTGGATTTGATGATCTAAAATAACCTCTTCAAACCCTAATATTCCAATATGTTGATAATATATTCAATATGATTAAAATATCATCCAGGGAAGAAGCCTTATATTCTCACTCAGTTCCTTGACAGTATATGAGGAAAGTGGCAGTGATATTTTACCTGGGATCCCTAATTACTATGTACAATATTGCAACATTTTGTATCCTAAATTTTTCTTTTATAGTACATTAAGGGTTTTTGCCCTGAAAATAGAATTTTCAGATCATGGAGTTCCCTAAGATGTTATTAGCAATATTTAGAATGTTTTTACATATTTTATACTGAAGTTATTAGTAATAAACTTTCTCATTTTTCTTCCCTGGAATATATCTAGCTTACTAAGAAATGGGTTTTAATCATCTGCATCAGTGGTGGGATTCAGCCAGTTCGCACCAGTTTCACAGAACCGGTAGCTAATTTTTTGTTGCCCAGGCCCAGAACGGACTTCCGAAAGCGGCATCCACACAGAGAACTGGTTGTTCACATATTTGAATCCCACCACTGATCTGCATCTACATCCGATCATCCCCTTAAGCTAGTGGCCTTGCAGAAAACGCAATCTGTACAGTAAAATACACTTATGGGTGAACAAAAAGTTGATAATGAAAAATTAAAACAGTAAAACACTATACTGTCTTACCTTGAGATAATATTTTGTTCCCCAGTGCAATTGTGCATATTCATGTTCATAAATATTAACAGTAGGGGTTGGATATAAACATGCAAAGGAAATGAATAAAAATAAGATTGTCCACAAACTAGCAAAGCTTAACTCAACATCTCAAGGAGCAGGTGGTCTCACCATGGCTAGAAGGGCCTTTGCACAAATTTACCATGTGCACCTATTTATGGCTCAGGAGGCATTACTCACAGTAATCTATGCTATAGTTACCTCCAGGTTGGATTACTATAGCACACACTACATGGGCTGCCCTTGAAGAACAGAATGCTTGTCCAGAATGTGGTATCAAGGGCACTTTGGGGTGATCCACAACAAGACTGTGTAACCTCTGGTCTGCAAGGTGTACTAGTTCCTACTAGGTTTCTCAGTGCAATTCAAGAGCTATCACCTATATAATTCTGTATGGCACAGGGCATGGTATTTTTGCTCACCCTACCAGAACCAGTAGAGTTTGCATGCTTCAGATCCCATCTTTTAAGACAATGCCATCTTATGAGATCTAGGAGTTGTGGCTTCTCTATCACTGCACCTGCTCTGTGAGACAATATTCCCTCTCAGATTTGGTTGGCATCAAACCTGTTGGTCTTTCATAAGCCATTAAAGACCTGGATGTTCCCACAAGCATTTTGGCTGGGTCACTTGTTGTCTTAGTGACTGAAACAGTTTTTCTTTCGGCTCCAGGCATGTGAGATATTAGGGTTGTTCTATATACAGTTTATACTGTACTTTTGGTTTTAATTTTTTTGTAAGCAAACTAGAGTCACTGCGGTGAAATGGACAGCTATATAAATTGTTGAATGAATGAATGAACATCATGGATACCAGATAATTAGATTGGAAACTCATTACCACTGGATCCTCAGAAATAATTAAAAGAAATAACAAATATGGCTATGAAAAAACCCCATTGGCACAATTCACAAAATTGTGACAAAATTAACTACAATCATCTGGAAGAATCTGGCTGTTTTTCTAGCTTTAAATCAACTTTCTAGCACTGTAGGAAACAAATGGTAAACTTGTACAAAAGAGCTAGCGTACAAATCTAACAAGGGCTTTGGAAAGTGCTGAGGGTGTGGGCAGATGAGATGCCTCTGCAAAGGTCAGTTGTTCAGCCCTTCCTATAACTCAACTCCAAATGGCCACAGAGGGAAGTTTGCAGTGATTGGAGGGAATGGGGTGAGTCCCAAGTGATCTAAAATGGCTAATAGGAATTGGGCAGATCCACTTTCTGCCATGTCAGTCACCAAATGAAAACTCAAAATGTGCATTTGAAAAAATTCAAAACACAAATTTCTTGTTGGGATCATTGGAAAAGGGATTATTGACAATGGTCAACGCTGTCATGCCTGCATAAAAGTTTATGGTATGTCCACAGCTGGATTACTACATTCAGTTCTTATAACTTTGGAGAAAAGATATAAGGCAAGGGCAACCAAGGAGATCCTATGGGGAAAAGGTTAAAATGTTAGAACAGAAAAAAGGAAACTGAGAGAGATGTAACTGAGGTATAGAAAATAAGGCATTATAGGGAGAAAATAGACATGGGAATGTTATTCTCCCTCTCTCAAAACTTTGGGAACATGGGTCATCTAATAAAGCTGAGTGAAAAGAAGTTATAGACAAAATCAAGCACTTCTTCACACTGTTCATGAATTATGGAATTCATTACTATAAAGTAGGTTGAGAGCCCCCACCTTGGAGAGCTTTAAAAAAGAGTTGGGAAAAATCATGGCAATCACATCTATTGACAGTTATTAGCCTTGAGATTCTGGGCTATTTTCAGATGGAAGGCAGATTGCTTCAAGTACCAGTTACAGAAATCATGGCAACAGAGGGATGTAATATACTGTAATAACAGAGTTGGAAGGGACCTTGGAGGTATTCTAGTCCAACCCCCTGCTCAAACAGTTTTGTGAGAAACAAAATGCTGGATTAAGATGGGGCTTGCTGTTATGGGTTTATATTTTTAATTTTAGAGTTACAGCTCCAAAATATTTTGAAAACATCAGGATGGATAAGGCTGGTTTATGTTCTAGTTGACAAAAACTTAAATCATTATAAAAAATATTGTAAAAGTCTAGTGCAAGAAAACAACATAATCACCCTGTTTTCATACAGCACCCACATACACACAAATTATAGATTTAAGCCTAAATGTGACAGCGACTAGTCCAGAACATGCTGGTTTGAGAGAAAACAAAGCCAGTGCTACTCCTGGAGAAAGCATTTTATTTATTAATACAAGAATAGAAATTCTGCAATAAATACAATCTAATAAATAACATCTGAAAATAAATAAATATTAATATAAACAAACTTAGAATAACAACCTGACAGGAGGAGGGAGGGGTGGGCAAAGATGGAGAGAAAGAATGGTAGATGGGACCACATGTGGGAAATTTCTCCTTTGCTGGTGACAGTGTAAACCACAGACTTCACCCATTATAGCGGTGGCCATTATAGCTGGCTTAGACAATTATCCTACTAAGGGTAGGTCTGCATGTGGCAATAGTGAATGAATGAATGATCTTACCTAACCATGGAGGGGAAAGAAAGGCTAAAAACCTACAAGTGTTTGAGCTAAATGAGGCCTCTCATCTCTGGTTCAGCGTCCAGTTTGCCCCTTCTGCTGAAGACAGCCTCTAGAATTAAAGTCCAGCAGAAGGTCCAGTTTGGGCATATTTTACAACCTGACTGAAGAGATGCTTCCCATGTAACTGACTGATCACTGAATGCCCTTTGTAAGCTCCTAATTGGTGCAGCCCCTTAAAGAGAATGGAGAGAATGCAGAGAAATCCAGCTACAGAAGGAGTGAAATTTTAAGGCAAGTGGAGCATCAGCAGCGGAGGCTGCAGCTGTTGGCAGCTCTGCAGCCAGGGCTTAATTGCTCATCCTGGAGGTTGGAAGGGAAACACTCTTCCTCTCCTTCTGGAAAATGAATGGCCCCTCTGGAAGAGAGAGTGTCAGAGAGAGAGAGAGAGGAGGAGGAGGAGGAGGAGGATATATTAATTTTATACAAAGTGGAGGAGGAAGAGATGCGAAGAAACAGGCTGTATAGATGTGTATCTGCTCACCCAGAGCACAACTTAGTAGCAGAGAGCAATGCAGCACCAAAAAAGCAAGGGAGGAAGAAGAGGAGGAGGGCAATTTTGAGGAGGGGCTGGGAGAAGGCAGTGGATTTGGAGTCTTTCAGAAGTGCTAGTCCTTGAGTGGCAGGTCTGAATGGTGTCAGTGAATGAGGTGAAGGCAGAGACAATGGTGACGGCAGGAATCAAAAGCCTCTGGTTTCCAGATGCAGCATAACAGCAGACGGAGGCACCCTTTTACGCAGTCGGTTGAAGTCTTTGGCTGAGCGCCACAGCCAGGTCTGTAGCTCTTTGAGCAGCCAGAAGTCATCCATCTTGCGCAGGAAGTGGCTGGGTGGGGTCAGCTCTAGAGGGGGCCCTGGAGTTGGAAGTGAATAACCCAGGGAAGCCATGATGCCTGCGATCGAGCCCAGCAGCCCTTGCAGGCTAGCCCTAAAGTGGGCTAGGCTGTGGCGCAGACTCGGCAAGGCAGTTGGAGCCGTGCCATCCATGGTCCTCAGGTAGCAGAGCAGGTGGCTGTAGGCCTGGTAATTAGCTGCTAGCCGGGCATTGTCATTCAAGCTGTGCCACTCCTGAATGTCTACGGTGGCACTTGGCACAGCTTCTACCCCAATTATCCGGGGAGGATCAAAGTCCGGCTCATTGAAAGGTGGCCCCAGGTAGTTGAGCTGAGGGGAAAAGACAAGAAAGTGTTAAAACTCACTTGAACAGGAATACCCACTTTCCCAGTTCTTTTCACCCACCACCTCTACAAATGCGTCCTCTCTCTCATACAAAGGACAGGCAAGACAAGGAGATGTAAGTCTATGGGATCACAGGATATGTGATCCACAAAACAATCTTTTTTTGTTGTTGTTGTGATCCCCCTGATGTTGCTTTCATGTGATCTCCCGTGCACTAGTGGAAAGGCTACCATTTTTTAAAGCTGTTCTTATGTTACAATACTCCTGCTTATTCCAACAGCCCTCAAGCTGTGCAAAAGCTGTCATGCCTTGTCACCCATGATCCTGGAAGGAAAACACATGACTGGTAGTGCCCAGGAATATAGATAAGAGAAATGGAATATAGATGCATGCAGTGGGAGAAACTGGTAGAGTTTCTGTTGATGGAAGGGTGGATAGCTTGGTTGTGGGAAAGATCATTTGCAGTACAGGTAGCCCTGATAACCATAATCGGGACCAGAATTTCTGTTGCTAAGCAAGGCAGGTGTTAAGTGAGTTATGCCCAATTTTATAATCTTTTTGCTACAGTTGTTAAGTGAATTGCTCTAGTTGTTAAGTGAATCATGCAGTCATTACGTGAATCTAGCTTTCCTATTGACTCTAGTTGTCAGAAGCTGGCTGGGAAGGTGGCAAACGGCAATCACCTAATTCTGGGATGCTGCAACCATTGTAAATACATATTGGTTGTCAAGTGCCCGAATTTGGATCACGTGACCGTGGGAATGCTGAGATGGTTGTAAGTGCGAGGCGGGAAGGGTCTTAAGTCTCTCTTTTTCAGTGCATTTGTAACTTTGAACAGTCACTCAACAAATGATTATAAGTCGAGGACTATCTGTACATAGTGCTACCTGCCAGAGGACGTATTTCTGTACGCTGCTGCCTACCTATGCCCACTGACCAATGCATCCCTGGGCACGGACAAAGTGTCCCTGAATCCACTGACTTGCAAAAACCTCACTGTTACCTGTTGCACTTCTTGCACTTCCATGCTGCTACTGCAGTTAGTCAGTTTCTATCATTGAAAGAGCCTAGCTTCCCGGCTGATCATTCTGTTACAAACACAGGCACATGCTGGCTTTATTCACACCTGCCTGCCTGCCCTGCTGGGCTGCGTTCCTGGGATTCCCCACCCCCTGCCAACAGTGGTGTCCCGCAGGCAGCAGGATTGCCCAGGCAGTGGGGTGGGTGAAGCACCAAGCGGAAGGGAGGTGTGTCAAACCCTGCGGGTGTGTGAAGAACCTGACAAGCTCAGGAGACAAATTAATTTCCTCTCTGTTGCCTGAGGGCAAGTAGAGGCTCCCCAAACAATTTTATAGCAGTAGCAGAGATCAGCTAACAGGCAGGCTGGGACGTGGCTATCACCATGAGACCAGCAGGAGAAAATGGGGAAAGGAGAAAGAGGAATTCTGTTATATTTAAGAATAGGGGCTTCATAGGGGAAAAGAATAAGGAAAGGAACATGGTGCACTTGGAAGGTTTTTGGAAGATACAATGTTTGTTTAAAATATGAAGTGATATGACCCTGCATCTGTCAAGGGCTTTCCTTTTCCTAATAATTTCAGCTTTCACACATGGACAATGAGCCAACTGTTATTAACCTCATTCACTGATCTCAACTGTTGTCTTATTCCCTACAAGACTGTGGGATCAGACAGAGGGAGAAAGGTGTGTTGCGAATACACAAATGCTCAGATTGAAAATGTGTGTGAATCTTAAAAATTAAAATTCTTCTTTACATTTCATCATTTATTTGGGATTTATTTAATGGGGAGGATCCAAAAGCTGTCTAGAACACTGAAGAAAACATCTGCGTATAGATGCAATTAGACCCAAGTTTGTGTAGAAGGGATCTAGATAGGTTTTGGAGGATCAGCCAATCGGAGGCCACTAGTTTTGATAGCTAATCAGGTAGTCCTCATTTAGTGTTTAGTGTTTGGAAGGATGTTGCAAAGAGCACTGGCTAGACAACAACTTTCTTCAGCATGTCTCAGAAAAAGGCAGGTAGCTTTTGACACTTAATGAAGTCCATACTTACCACAGACTTCATTCCCTGCACATCCCACAAGCCCAGAAGACCAAGGAAAGGCCACGGCAGAGATCTGATGCACTTAAACCACACTTTCACAGCCTCTAAAAGGCTTGTGTGGGTAAGACTGCTTGTGTTACCAGTCAACATCCTTTCATTTCTCCTGGCTGCCTGAGCAGCTTTCTCTATCCATACCTTCTATGGCAGTCTTTGGAAGTAGCGTTGCTTCTACAGAAATCACTTGGGAATAAGTTTGTAACATCCCTCCAAAAGCTGCCAGCAGGATGGCCTGCCTAATTGTTTTCCTTCCCCGACAGGTTGAGAGCAGAGCTCTTGTGACTATGGGGCACTTTGCCTAGGTCTATTTGTGTTGTTTTGCTTTTCCCCTTCTGCTTGGTTGCCAACCATTAAACATTGTGAATGCTACTTAAGATAGCTTGGGCAGTCCCCCCCCCCCCAAGGCATCAACACAGCTTCCTTGACCATCATCTCTTTGCTACTCTCCAAATTCCTCGTTTGTATTAATCTCCTGAATTTGCTCCCTCAGTTGATTTCTTTCTTCCATAATGAGAGGAATGGTAGTACTAGCACAAGTCAAGTTCAGGTCATTTCAGTAGACGGGAGGTAGGTGTTTGCTTGTGCTCCCATTTCCACAGGAAAGCTCAGGAAAAATAGTGTTAGATTTTTCTTGGCAAGGTAAGGCAATGAGCAATATAGCCTTTTTATAGGATCTGATTTCCCAGTTGCTGCACTTATTGGCCTCAGCAATCATATTGCTACAGTGCCTTTCATTGTATTCATTTGACTTATCCTTACATCTTCCATTTCTTTATTTTCAGGTTGGTTTCTTATTAAACATCCTTTCCCAACCTGATACCGTTGCCTCCAGATGGTTTGACTATAAGTCTCATTAGCCCCCAGCTGTGTTATGAGGGGATATTTATTATTATGTTTATATTGCCATCGATTCACTAAGAGTCTGATGCTTGGAGTCACCGTCCCAAAGGTTTGGAAACTACCAGGTTGCAGAAAGCAATTTTTGCTTTGCTTTACTAAAATCTTAATCTGTTTGGCCTAGGTTATTTCTAGAGGCCTGGATCATGCTCTCATTTTTTGACAATTAAGATGGACTGGAGATAGTCCATTATGGTGTTGACCTTTAAAATTCTAATGGCATGGGACTGGCTTATTTGAGGGAACACCTTTCTCCAATTTCATTTACCAGTCCCATCAGATCTCATAAAATAAGTATATTACAAGTTCTGATGTCTTGAGACCTACATTTGGCAGGGCCCAGATGGGGTGTGTGTCTTTTTTTTGCTGTAGAACCCATATTATGGATCTCATCACTTTTGAACTTCTGAAAGTCCCTCAAGACAAACCAATGAGGTGGCTCCCTTATTATTAACATTCCTCCATCTATTATTCTCTTTACCTGTTTTAGCTTTGCTTTTATAATTTTAAATTATTTTAATAATTATTATATACTTATTACTTATTTACAAATTTATACAGATTATTGTATGCTAGCCAGAGTCACTTTCCATGGGATGACCGGCCATATAAGTTTAGTTAATACTTTTCTTAAAAAAAATCTTTACAAATAGACAACAGTTTGAGAGTTTGAGAGACTAAGTTCAAAGTGAAGCTAAGTATGCATTGCAGGTGAGAACCAACTGTTATTGCCATCTCTTTATTTATATAGTTTCACTCACTGAAAATAAGGGTTAACTGAAACTTGGCTTTCTGTGAACAGGTTTCATACCTGTTTTCACATGAATTTGGAAAATTGTGTATGTCTGTCTGTATATAGAGCTATATATTTTGAAGACATTCAGATCTTTTGTGTTCCATGTGGACAACATGGGAATGCACCGTTTACTGGGATTGGCAAGGTAAATTCCCATATTGATCATCAATATGTATATAATATAGGATCAGTATACAGTTACTAATCCAGTATGGTATCTTTCTCCCTTCTAGTTGCTATAATGATAACTTTGATTAGTATTATAGCATCAATATTTAATTGAGGACAGTTTTATCAACAAATGGCACATATTCACCATCCCAGATTTTATCAGAATGTAGTTTTTCAATCCCTGCACTGACAGAGAAAGAGGAAAAGATCATGATCATCATTTTGATGTCAGTGAGTACAGTGGAGGCCCAGAGAGTTCGGTTTAGGCTAAATTTGCTTCTGTTGTTCAGCCTCTTCCAGCTTATTATTACCAAAATTTGTTCATTTCTGTGACATCAAGCAACTAGCTGCTGTATAATGGCACAATTCTTTAGTTTTCTAGACTGTGAAAATCTGACCTTCTTGATCCACCTCCTTAAAAAAATATTTCTGGAATGTTGATATACTAGAAAATATGGGTCCTGCATTTTCCGTGGTCCAAACCAATTAAATTCCTGATTTGATAGCATTTGATGCTCAGTGTCAGGGAAAGCTGCCAAGGGGTAGGGCCTGAAATGCCAGGTAGGCCAGAGAGCAGGGATGCCACGCAAACTGATGAGGGGCTACCCCCACTTTCTACACAGTTGGGCGTTTCCCTGGCAAGTTCTGACAGACGAGGCCTCACCTCACCCCAGCAGGAGATCCACAACAGATTGTAAACAGGGAGACTCCACTGGTGCCTGAAGGCAGGGAGGAGAAAAGATGTCAGATATTCTGCCAAGTGACAGCCATAGCTGTGAAGAGAGAACAGTATTTCAGCTATTCACCAGATAGGAGGAAATTTTAGGTGCTGGCACAAAGTGTTGCAGGCACAAAATTTCCATATCCCTAAATCCCTTTTCAAATAATATGAAGAATCAGTCTGTTGCCTTTTAATACCCTTCTCTTGCAATGGGCTTTCAGGATTCAATATCTGGTTGTATAATCTTTCTCTTCTTATTCATAATTTTATGAAGCTCCAAATGACACTGCTTTCTGTTTACAGCGTTCATATCTTTCCCCACCACTTCTTGCATCATTTTAAGTTCCAGAATGGAAAAAAAAAAAGAACAACTGCCTGAGTCCTATGGAAAGGTGACAATAGGAACCCTTCATGCAGAAGTGACCTGAGGTGTATTAAGCCCACATGACAGAATACAGAGAGAGAAGCACAGCCTGGCCTTCCTTTGCTGCAGAGATATCCAAATGGAGAGAAACAGGGAGGCAGAATTTTCCAAGGAGATCAGTTGGGCAGGAAAGAAAATGGAGACGGTTCAAGGAAAGGGGAAGGAAGCAAGAAAAGAATGTCTAGGCAGTTGCTCAGCTCAGCTGCTTCCATTCTCCCAAAGCATCTACACTCACATAAATGGCCGCAAGCGTGTGCAGCTGGTGTTCCAGATAGCGAGTAAGGTCGTACATCTGCTGGATGGACTGTCTGGTGGTCACTTGGTCCGTGCGGTTCAGTGCAGGCACCCCAGGCAGGTTCCAAAGCGTGGCACACAGGAAGGCAAGGATCCCCCACGAATCTCCTGCAGGGAGCACACTTGTAAGGAGCTGTGGGCAAAGGGAGCACTGTGACCGGGGGAGCAAAGCCGGCATTCCCCATTCCTCCTTCCTCCCCACCCCACCCGCTCCCTAGAGAAATCATAGGACAGTGATGGCGAACCTTTTAGAGACCGAGTGCCCAAACTGCAATCCAAAACCCATTTGTGCATCGTCGGGTGCCAGGTGGGTGTGGCCCATTGGCTGGGTGTGGCCAATTGAGTGGGTGTGGTCCATTGGGTGGGTGTGGCCCATTGGGTGGGCGTGGCTGCGGTGGTAACAGCAGACTAGGTGGGACTAAAAAGTTCAATCAATCAGTTCCAACTTTGCAAGATCTTTTTTTTCCCCGCGAGAAGTTGAAATTGACTGATTGATTGAACCTTTTTTTTTTGTACACTGCGGTGGAGGCCTAAAGCGAAAAGGTTTTATAAAACCCAGCTGAAGGCCTAGGACTGGGGCGACGGCGCACGTGCCCACAGAGAGGGCTCTGAGTGCCGCCTCTGGCACCCGTGCCATAGGTTCACCACCACTGTCATAGGAGAAAAGGACTTGTCTTGTTCACTCCTATTGAATATATTTTTCCCAAACCCATTACACAAATCAAACCTACATGCATGGCTCAGACCCTGGGAACAGATAGCTCTTTTAGCTTGGAGTAATCCAAGATATTCTGATGCTGTGGGGAAGAGTTCACCAGAAAAGCCTTTTGTCAAGCAATCCTTATTCCCCATCAACCCTATCGGTCCCATCCTTCTTTCATACAAGCAAAATGGCTGCATGTATTCTTGTACTTCTGACATGTCAGCAGAAATTTTTCTATTTTTTTTTCCCCACAGGAAGGGTTTCCCATGGCAACAGTTAAAAGCAATCAAAGCCAATTAAGACTTCCCCAGATGCAAATAGCAACTTTAGGGGATGTGTGCCTGCATGTGTAGGTTTCAGTAGGGCCAGGGCAGGGAGAAGAAAAATCCCTAGTACTGTTTGCCTGAAACCAAGGTTGCTATTTTCATTATAAAACATGTTACTTGGATTCACCTCAAGTCCAATCCAGTTTAGCCTAAAGGTTACCAAAATTGTTCTAGGATGAAAAGATTCTTACATAATGTCTTTTTCTCTCTCTCTCTCTCTCTCTCTCTTTTGGAAACTCCTATTCTTGTTTCCTGCCCATATAGTGCTGGCAGATTCTGGAGATTACCAGGTCTCTCTGGAAATATGTATGTCAATTGTGACTCCTGGCAATTGCTTGGACTAGTCCCTGCAGTTTTCTTGGCAACATATTTTGGAAATGGTTTGCCATGGCCTCCTTCCTAGGGTATACAGAGAGATACTGGCTTAAGATCACCTAGCTGATTTCATGCCTAAAGCAGAATTAGAACTCATGCTCTCCTGGTTTCTAGTCTGATGCCTTAGCCATTATATCAAACTGGCCCTCTTGTTGCTAAGGAGAACAGTGTCTCCTTAAGGATCCCATCCAAATTCCCAGTGAATGTTCAGAACTGAGGCAAAGGCTTATTTTCAGCAAGGCATAAATTTAAGCGATCTAATACTTGACAGAATATAACAGACTATTCAGAGATTCTGTGTTAGTGATTTGGGCTCATTAATGTACATTAAACATGTGTTTTATAGATAATGAACGAATTTTTTAAATACATTCAGCGTATACCTTAAACTACAGTTTTTCTATCAAACATTTAACTGTTTGGCTGAAATAATGCTCTTAGCCTAAAAGAGAAACTGTATTTCCTAAGTTTATTAGCACACCATAAATGATGTAATTCTAAAAAAACCCCAACAACTTAACATTTTGAGAGTGAAATTTTGGATGCTAATAGAAAAAATAAATACAGCCAAAAAGCTCTAAGTAACATGAAACATTACATGGAAGGCTAAGGCACATTCCTGCATTGTTAGGAATGCCACAAAAATCATTCATTTAGCTTGCTTGGTGTTTCCGTTTTCCTCTGTCGGAGACAGAAATATTTACAATATATCTTTATTCCCAGACCAAGGATAGGAATATGGTTATGCCTGTAAAGCTGCCATAAAAACCTAGTGCATTACTCACGCCAATGCCTCCCACTTGGGTGATTCACCTGCGAAGCACGCAGCCTGTCCCGGCCACTCGCGCTTCATTAAAGACTATCCCGTGGCATTTTTCAGGGTGTGCCACACCCAAGCCTAGCCCAGCCTCACTGATTCCATCTTACTTCAGTGCTTCCACTGTTCTTTCTGCCCACCAGGGTCAGCGCCCACCCATTCTCTCTCCCACCCAACCCAGAGATTTCCTTGCCTTTTATATACATTCTATAGGAATCTGTATCACTTTCCTTTTGCAAGTTTGAAGAAGGGCAGGGGTGGTGTCTTAACAAAAGTTTAAAGGATATTTTTTAGTCCCAAATGGATGTTAGGTATAGAGTAGCTCCGGCCTGATCTTGATCACTCTTTCTAAAGAGAATGAAGGAGGGAGGGTTTGGAAGGCCCTCGCTGTGGTATGAGAAATTCTGCTTCATCACCAATGACGTTTGCCATTTCTCGTAAGGAAATATTCAGTGTTCCACCCTTATCCTCATTCTGGGAAGTTCCACATAGCTACTTAGATACATTGTCAAAACAATTGTCCTCATCCTTGCAGCGATCGTCTTCATCACTACTGCCCAAGAAATGGCAGTGGCCAACAACCAGCATCCCCTCCAGCTAACCAGGAGAGGAATGGAAAAACCTAGCACCCCTCCACCCTTCTTAGTTTGCAATGCTTTTTTTTTTCTTTGTAATTAAGGGGGAAAATCTGTCGAATTGCTGGGAGACTGAGCTTTAAGGAGACCCGTGAAAGAACAGCAGAGTGCTACAGTGGCTTAGCCTCTATAAGGTAGGGGGAGAATAGCAACCAGCTGTTCCCAGATGGCCCACCCCCAAAGCTTATCCTTTCAATTGCTCAAATGCATTCATTGCTGTTCACTTTGTGCCACGATGGAACTGGAAGTTAATTGGATGCCTGAAAAAGGGAAGCAAACTTGTGTGGTCACAAAGGCTGAGAATGAGAACTATATAAGATTACACTAATCCTGCATGTGGAAATGTTCTCAATGTGCTGATAGCACCTGGACTTTGAACTGAATGTTGGTTTCACACTAGCAATGAGACATTGTCCTCCACTACATCTGAAACCAGCAGCTTATATTTAGTACATCAATATGCATCGCCTTCCTTCCATGAAGTACTTTTTCACTCTTCTCCTGCTGCCTGAGGCAACTGCTCCCCAGGCCCAATGGTAGGGCTCGTCCTGCATAATATGCAATCACATGATAATATTTTTATTTTTCAGATATAGTGTTAAATTGAAGGTAATTCTACATTTTCTCTGCTTGGGTTGTATCAGATGCAGATAACATGAAGGTACCTAATAACAGCTAAATCCAGAACCCAAATAAATAATCCAGCTCCATAAAAGATAAGGTGAAATTATCCCAATCCTCCCAGCATTTCTATATAATCAGAAAGATCCACCTTCTATTTAGACTATTGCAAATTAATTAGATGAAAAATACAGAATAAAGAACCTTGTTTAACTGATTCAACACAATCTACCAGAATCCATATGAGGACTTTGTATAGCCAATGTCCTCTTGGTTAATAATTTATACTTTCCTCATTAAGTGATGAATATATGAATTTTAACTCTTCGTTAATCTGATAAATGTTTATTGTCGGCTAGACTGTATAGCCATTAGACTTTTTCTTCAATTCAATAGACAAAAGTTTATACTTGTGGATGGAAAAAGAGTGGAATATGATGAAGAAAATGACAAGCCCCATCCTTTTGAAACAATTCCACTGAATAAGATGATGAAAATGCTTAGATGCTTAAAAGAAAATGCTAGACTTTCTGTTGTAGTGAACTGGGAAAACCAGCATTAATCCCTATACACTTTCACTGTTTGAAGGTGACTTTCAATGTTTTTTTGGAAAATGCTAGCCATGTAAAAGGAGAAATGTCAAAATCAATATTTAATATTTAAATGAATAAAGGAAAAAACACAATATTTATCCTATAAACTATGATGGACATGTCTCAAGTCTATATTTTTTCCCACAAAGCCAAATTTTAATTTTTTTTTATAATACTTGAATTTTGAAATATATTTGATTTGAAGTTGAATCTATCTATATCTCTTTTTTTTTTTAACAGAAACCAGACACCATACGATACAGCGGAGGTTCCTGGACTAGCTAGTAAATTCCCAAGGTGAGGGGATTTGTTCTTATACCCCTCAAGTTATTGAAATTATGATTTGACTTCTGAAAGGATTTTTTGTTAAATTAATTCTATCTAGTTTGTGTCTGCTTTGGCGAATCTATCTATATCTTACAACAGTGATTTCAATGTATTTCTGACAGCACACAGAGATTGTTAAACATTATAAAAAAATCTTCACAGTTACATTACTTTTTAATCTCCTGTTATATAAGCCAAACAGCTAAGAATGAAATCTCTCTCAAATTGAGTTTGACATACCTAGAGTGTTTTCTTGTAATACCGGTAGTACCGAAGCCTAGCCTTGCTTGTGGTCTCCCATCAAAATACTATCCAGAGCTTTCAATGTTGTTGTGTTTTTTAGATTAGTGAAGGTAAAGTAGGTGCTGTCACAAATAAATACAGCATTTTACATTCTACTGTGATCATTTTAAATCTCTCTAATTGTCCACTCTATTTGTCTTCCAAATTTTGTTTTTCTAAGATTCAAAAACGATCTTTACTAGCAGCAAAGAATAGTATTCCCTGCCAAATATCTTGGTTTGAATGTGACCACAAATCACATTAGCACTATGAGCCACAGCATCTTCCTGGAAGCTCACCATGAAATAAAGTTGTACCTGGTCTAGTTCTTCTCTTAGGTTTATTGCTTTTCAGCTTAAGTTTCCCCTGCATTTAAGAGATGGGTAAATAACCATTTCTATGTATGTCTTGTAAAATCGGCCTTGCTGAAGGTTGTCAGCACAGCTGCTCATCTCTTTGAGACTGGAAAGAATGCAGCATAACACGGAGTATAGGCTAAGGTAGGGGTAGGCAACCTTGGCTCTTTTATCACTCGTGAACTTCAACTCCCAGAAGTCCTGAGCCAGGAATTCTGGGAGTTGAAGTCCACGAGTCATAAAAGAGCCAAGGTTGACTACCCCTGGACTAAGGTAAGTTTAATACCATTTAAAAGAGTAGATCTCACAGCTCCAAAAAGGAAAAACTTTGCCTTGCCCATTTGTACATGATTCACTGCTTTCCGCCTCTTGCTTGATCATATGGTCTTGCAAAGTATTCAACCTGGATACCAGCCACCAGAAGCTTCCTCAACCCTATTCTAAAGGCAGTTTCAACTGTAGGCGCCATCCATTCTGAATCAGAACACTTAGTACCTGCAAACTAAATTAGGACTATCCTAATCACCATGCTGATTACCAGTGGTCTACAACAAACCAGAAACTGGCGGACACTGTATGGATGATTCATCCGCTTTATTCATATATAGCTTTTCTGGCAGCTTTTGACTTGAGTGTAGTTATTCAGCCTCAGATTGTCTCCTGCTTTTCTTTTTTAGACAAATGGAGTCTTTTTCAAAATGACCCTATGACATCAACTGATTTCTACCATTACCTATACATAAGACTGGCCTTACTATTAATCATTATTCTTTCTTCTTCACTCCTTACATTTCCCAGAATACACATTTAGTGGAAGGCAATTTCGATGTTCCAGACTTAGAACAGAGTTTTCTCCCTTCTTCTGACACAACTTTGGTCATGGACACAGTCTAGAACAGGAGTGTCAAACTGCTGGCCCATGGGCCGGATGCATCACGCCAAAAACGCACCCACCCCATTGCTGGCAATGGGAAAAAGTCGCGATACGTCATGACACGTCATGTGACGTCGCGAGTTTGACACCCATGGTCTAGAACATTTCATCAGTGATGTGGTTGACACTGCCTTGCTCAGATCTGCCCAGCTCCAATTGAGGCTTCGGTTTCTGCAGCCAGGTCCCTCCCCTCTGCTCAGTGGTCTCTGTCCACCAGACCATTTTGGCCTGGGCTACAAGAGAAGCTGGTCATAGAGTCCTCTGCCCACATAGGGCTGACTAGCATCTGTCAATGTGTTTGCTGGGTCTTAATGTCAAGGTGCTTTTTACAAAGAACACTAGACTTGTTTTTTTCTTCCTAAAAAAATAACTTCACTGCTCTTTTGAAAGTATGATAGTCCTGTGCTATGCAGGAAATCAATTTAAACCAGGAAAGAGAGCCTGGTTTTGCCAGAGGTATGCTCCTGATTCTGACATCAATGAGTGCATTAGAGATTTTTTGTTTGTTTTTATGTATTTATTAGATTGTTATCCTGCCCTTATTATTTTTATAAATAATTTAAGCTGGCAAACATACATAATGCTCCTTCCTCTTCCTATCTTCCATACAACAACCCTGTGAGGTGAGTTGGGTTGAGAGAGACTGACTGGTCCAAGATCACTGAGCTGGCTTTCATGCTTAAGATAAGACTGCAACTCACCGTGTTCTGGTTTCCAGGCCAGCATGTTAACCGCCACACCAAACTGTCTCTCAATGCCTCTATAGTTTCGCATGACTATACTTTTTTCCTTTACTGTTTCTATTATTTGGGAAGGGAGTGCAGTCCCATTTTACCTATTCCCATCACCTTTTGCCTATCCACAGGTGGTTATTGTGGTGCTTCTGGCAATGACCACTAAATGCCAGCATTGCTTTCCTTAATTTGTCCATTCTAAAACAATTAGAACAGTGCTACTTGCAACCACTGAAGAATGGAGGCATGCACTTCATGAACGCGAGGAAGAGCTTTTAAAATAATAAGGGAACCAAATACAGCCTTATGAGTTTCCCATGGCATAGCTCAAGATTATTGGTTTAATTGCTAATGTCCGTAGGAAGCTGCAGTGAACACGTGATACTCGGGCTGACCTAATAAGCCAATTGAATGAAGAACATTGTGAAATGGTATTTCTGCAGTGCAATGTCACATAGAGAAACATTTCATATACACCATCAGATGCCGTCTCCAAATTCGTAACGTAATGGAGAAACTATTTTTCCAAACAGAATGCATTAGCAAGCTGACACTGTCTCTTATTGTTTAAATAAAGATTATACTAGCTTTTACGCAATAACATGTAACTGCACAACAATTTGCTATTGCAACAATAATCTCTTATAGGAAGACCACCAGTTCAAAACCAGTACCTTAAGTACTATGTGAGCTTTAATCAACACAAACACATACACACTCAATTATCAACAAGACAGCATGTGAGAAATTGGAAACAAAACTCCATTCTCTCTCAAAATTCACTAGCAAGTTGTACAACATTTCAGGTTCATTTTCTAGAATAAGGTTAGAGATCTGGGGCCTTCCAGATGTTTTGAATATAATTCCCACAGTCCATTGATACTGATTGTGTTGACTAGGCCTGATTAAGTTCAAAACATCTGGATGATACCATTTTGTCTATGCCTAGGTGAACTAATAGCCTCTTTCAATATAAAAATGCCTCTTTTGTTCACAATAAAGCTACGCTCAAAGTTTTTAAAACTAAGGTTCCATGAAAATTTGGAAGGTTTTGTTCACTTGAAGTAAAAGTAAAAAAAAAGTTCACTTGAATGCAGCCAATTTTCTGTCATTAGAGTCTTTGCCTCTTAATGAAAGATTCTGGGTTTTAAAAATAATAATTAACAGGTTCCAAGGCCAGAAAAAAAATGAAAAATCCTGCCTTTCATTTAGGTGATATGTTTCTTCTTATTTCACATCCTACCAATATTGTTTTTGTATTTCTCCTACTTTGGGTCGTGGCATCTTTTTAAACCCTGCAGTTAACTGGATTCACATTATCAGATTTGAGCATTTGTTGAAAAATATGGTAAGAATTTACCAAAATCAATAGTTAACACATACACACACACACAAACATCAAATGAACTGCATGTATTTTTCACACCTCCAGTTCAGGAAGAACTTGATCACTATTTTATTTAGTTTATATCTGTTCTGACAGAAAGCACAAGTCCATTTTTTTTCTTATAAAATTAGTCTCTGAAAATTGACTGTGAACTAGATAGGACTTGATTTCTTTGGGAAACTATATGGAATTTCTTTAAAGGAAATAGATACATGTTTGTGTCTCTCTGTGTGTACATGCACACTTATGTCTAGTAAAAAAGCAGATTCAAGGTTTTACAGCGAACAGCCACGAAGAAGAAAAACAGCTTGTGAAAAACAAGAGGTTGTTTCTCCAGACATTCACTATCAAAATTAGCCTTAAGCAGACAAACTTATTGGCACATCGCAATGCTGTGAAAAATGCCCTCATGGATTTTCAGTCCAAATATTCCTTTTCTGTTGAAGGATAACTTTGGGTGGGGAGGAAAGGGGGTGAATCCGAAACTAGTGCCTGATGTTGATTTGCTGCCACTGATGAGTCACCAGAAAACTCCTTCCTCTTGATGCCGGGAACATTTTTGCAGCGTTAAAAAAAACAAAAAAACTTTGCTTTCTAAAAAGATGGTGATGTTCAATGCAAGACGATTCAGCAATAGGAGAAGGAAACAAATGAACAATAATAGTGGCCTTGGGTGTAATTCCAAAAGATCTGGAGCACCATCAGCATTGACAAAATCAACATCAGTTAGTTGCAAAAGACAGCTTTACTTGGAGCAGCTTATATCCTGCAACAATACCTTTAATATTGTTAAACAACCCCATCTGCCTAACCTAAGTACCTGGGACGGACTCAATAAATGGATAAAAATGCCAAATTTAGTCTAAATGTCTGACTGACTGTGTGGCTAACAATACTACTATATTATCATCCTGAGATGAAATATTATTAAACTTCTGCCTACCCTGGGTCCTTGGGAAGGATTCAACAGGTGGACAAAAATGCCTAATCCAGTCTAAACATCTGGGTGATTGCGTGACCAACCAGAATAATAATAATTGAGGAAGCAGCCACCTGAATCATACGAGGTGGAGCAACAATGATATTTCAAACACTATTTGATTTACAAGCATGTATGAGCTCTTCCTTCTGGCCACCCACATTAAAGGGCTTTCCTCCAGGCCTGGGAGTGTCAGAAAAAGATGATGGTTGGCATGCAGTGCACGGCCCTTATTACTTAGCCCTGTTCTGCTTTGGTAACCAAGCCAGGGAGGGGTGCTGTTTTAGAGATTAATGCAGGACAAGCAAGGAAAGTAGCTGATGGATTTCCCCGGCTTTCTCCTTCCACCAAAGATCAATCCTAATCCAAAGGGAAAAACCATCACCAATCTCCTTAACATAGGATGGGGATGGGGCGGAGGAGGAGGAAATGAGAACCTGTTTTGGGCCACCCTCCCCCCTCCCCCCAATTGCATTGTTAAAGTGATTTCCACCTACCCTCCAGTTGACAGAAAAGTCTGAGAACTGGAATAAGATAAGATAACCTTTATTGTCATTTTTATACTGTGGGCATAATGGCACACATCAAAAATGAAATTTAGTTGTCCGCTCTCAAAGTGAAACATATACATGACACACACCTAAACATACTATGAACAACATATGTATAGACCCACATCCCTACATATACGTAGCAAATAAATATTAAATATTGTCCATCTTGAATATATAACGGAAGGAGGAAGCTTGAGAGTTTGCAAGGTTAATGCTGTATGGAATGAAACTCTGGCTGAATCTGGATGTTCTCCTTCGGATACCACGAAGCCCCCTCCTCCCAGAAGGTAACAAGGAAAACAGGTCGTGAAGAGGATGTGTAGTGTCCCAGATAATCTTATGGACCCTGCTCAAGCAGCGCTTCTGTGCTATGTCCTGGATGGGAGGGAGGGAACTGCCAATGATCTTTTCGGCCATTCTCACCACTCTCTGCACCACCTTCCTGTCTGAAGCAGTGATGCCTCCAAACCAGACCGTGATGCTGTATGACAGGATGCTCTCGATTGTCCCCCTGTAGAAAGTGGTCAGGACAGGGGAAGGAAGATGTGCTTTTCTCATGCGGCGCAGAAAATGCAGGCGCTGCTGTGCCCACTTCACCAGTTTCACACTGTTGAGTGACCAAGTCAGCCTACTCGTTAGCTGCACACCCAGGAATGGGCAAGTTCTCTAGTCCTGAGGTAGAAATACAACGA
>NW_015386358.1:759798-784962 GCF_001527695.2 Protobothrops mucrosquamatus | reverse complement strand
GGAAAACTGTTTTTTTCACTATTTTGTAACATATGGTGTGTGAATTACTGAGCCGTGTTTGTATGATAACTGCAAAAAGTATAACTGTTGCACTTAAGTAACCTTAATTATTAAGTTTTGTGGGATCAACTAATTTTTAGCCATCCAGATAAAATAAAATAAGATTTTAGAGCACAGGAACATTTAATATACTAAAGTTTTCTCCCTTTCCCTGAGCTACAGTATAAGGTGCCAAAAAATACAGAGGTCAGGCTCCAGGCTCCACACAGATTGTGTGATACATTTGGTGAACGTATGTGGTGTGCTACATCGCTACCTGTATTCATTAGCTAGCCCAGGTCTGTTTTAGATAAACAGATTCCAAAGTCAAATTTTAAAAATGGGGAGGAGGTGGAAGAGGCCTAGCCCATGGGGAGCAAAACGAAGGGTTAATAGAAAGCAGTTGAAAGTTAAATGAAATTAGGATAGAAATTGTTTTGTATAACTCACTCCCCCACCCACCCTGTAAAATATGTTAAACCTGCTTGATCTTTCCTTTTCCCTCACTTTAACATCTTCTTGGCTTTCACAAAAACATCCTGAGACTGAAGGTGGGAACAATTAGCAATAAAGATTGGAAATCTTGATTCACAAGGCCCATATAACTGTGAGGCAGATGTTGAATCAACCTGAGCTGCAGATTTCCTAGTGTGTTCTACACCAGCAAAGGACAAATGCCAAAGACTACATTGCAACTCATGTTAGGTGTGTTTTGCAAGGAAAAGAAATGTGCACTTGATTTTTCTGGCATTTTGTTGTTGTTGCTGCTGAGAAATGAGCCATTGCATAGAGCTTTTAAGAAGCAACACACCCCTTTGCAAACATGTTGCAGAAGGAAAACTGTTTCCTCCAACATACCAATCCTCTCTGGGAAATGCTACACCCCTGAGAATGCCATTGCATCTACAATAAAGCAGGAAAGGTGTGTTTGGGTTTGCTTAGCAACCTGAAATCACAAACCATCAAACAACAGTAACTGTTTGTGATTATCAGTAAGATTTGCCAGGGAAGCCCACATTGAACCTCTGTCAATTTGGCAGTTCAGAGACTCACATGACTGTATCTGCTCACACTTTAATTAAAAGCTGCATCTACAGAGCTGGTATCAAAAGCAACATCTGCTAAGCTATGGGACTTAATGAGAAATAGAATGATGATTGTAGTTTTTTTTTAAAGAAGTGGTAAGATTTCCTGTCAAGAAGTAGACATGCAGCTTTATCTTCCAGAAGATGCCATAGCCAGGGAACCCTTTTTTGTTATATGTTTATATTTATCAAACTGTAGCCCAGAAGATTATATATAATCCCATACCATTTTACCATCAGTCAAAAAATGTGGACTATATAATTTTTTTACTCCTCACACGTTTGTTTTCTCTGAATTAGATATGAAGATTACATAAAATGCAGAATTGACTAAAAGTCCAAATTCATGTTAGCCAAACCAAATTAATGAATGCAGAAATATAGAATATATTTCTATAGTACGTATGTACTGGTAAAATCCAGAATCTGTCATCCTGATTAAGTTTGCCATTGTTTCTTCATAGCATTAAACTCTGCTCCATCTTTCATTATTCTTGTGCCCCCCCAAAACAGAATTGTCTATCACTAATACTTTTTCATAGTCAATTGTCAATTCACTAAGCATACTGGTTAGCACTACCTAATCTTCTTAAAATAAACCACTGGCCACAATTGGATTTCCTAATGAGATTTTTAAAGTCTTCTACAATATGATTTTAGCTAATAAGTAGTATTACTTATAGCAGATTGTGGCAACAGCCAAATTTTAAACTGTGATAATAAAAACAAGATATTTTCTAATAAATTAATATTTTTTTTGTTTTTAAATGTATTATATAGCTTCTATTACTTTATCTATTAAACTATTTTATTTTCTATCAAGTTCTATCAAACTTTTAATTATATTTCCATTTTGCTACTTGAGACTTTCAGCTATAGAAAACATTATTGTTAGCAATACTAGTATTTGTACCATCTAAATTATCTCAACTGTTAGTGCTTCAACCCTCACATCTGATTCCAGCTGTCATCTCTGCCAATATTGCCATTTATTAACATATTTGTTGTATCAATTAAACAGATATGGGCTCAACATGCATCTTTATCTTGCTCTCTTCCCTATTTTGAATTCCATTTCCTAAGATTCAGTTTTTACAATTGCTTCTTGCTCATTGTAAAGAGTACTATAAAGAATAATCAGGTATTTTGGCATGCACAGTTAACCTCAATTATGTTCCATATGTTCTAGATCTAAACAATCATATGTATTGCTGTAATCAATAAAGCAAAAGATAAACTTTCTTAACTTGCTTGCTCTGTCATTTATTGTATGTTAGTAACTGATGACCCATATTTCTCCGAACTGCCTTTTCTGAAACTTGCCTGTTCGTCTCTTTCCTTGTACACTTCTGTGTAAGATCTTAACTAAAGCTTTGCTTGCAAGTAGAAGTTAATGGATTGTTCAATATTCTGCATGTTCTTGCATTGCTGTACTTCAGTATACACACAGACATATTTTTCAGTCATCCAGTCATGTTTGATATTTGTTGACATAAAACTGTTAGCATTTTAATTGTTCCACCTTCTTCAGCTTTAAACTAGGTAGGAGGTATTTCATTCACACCTGTCTTATTTTATAGATGCTCTATAAGTGGGAGAATGACTCTGCATTCCTCATCCGTGTGCCTCTGTATATAATGAAACTCCCTTTCTACTCTCTGGGTTTTTAAGATGGTCCTCAAGAATTTTTTTTGGAAGAACACTTGGTATTCTTCAATGGGTGAAAGAAAGAAACAATTAGGGAAGAAGCATAATAGCCTTAGATTAATTTCTACATGTACAATTGCTAGTATTGGGAAATGTTAGGAATAGAGGTTTAAGGACAACTGGAGGACCATAGATGTATTAGCTGCTGATCCAGAAAAGTTCAATGTATTAGTTTTTACTAGAGCTGTGTATGTTTCAGTGTTTCAGACACTGCACAGCATCTACCTGCTAATGAATTTTTTCAGGTTTTTATACAAATCTGAAAATAAAATCCCACCACTTTAAGGAGACCACTGGTTTAAATTCAAGTGATTCTTGAAACAGTGGCATCTTTTTTAAGGCTCCTGAAAGAGGCTGGGGAAAAAAATCATCTTGCTTTAACAAAAAACAGAGGTGTTGTGCTTAAATAAGGCTGAGGCCTTTATTCCAGATCATTTTCCCTTCTTTTTATCATCTCAGTTTGTGTTCAGTGGTAAGTGGAAGGATGGCTCCTTATCTGATCGTGCCTGTCTGTAGCAGCCTGAGCAGTATGGTATGGAAAGTGACTTCTGCATATGTGTTCATAAATTGAACATCTGTTACCAATCACAGTGGCAGCCATGATCAAACTCAATCTCTCTTAACTTTAAAATTTAGCCCCCTGGCACTGAACTGCAGAAGAAACCACTTCTTAGTAGCGGGTGGGAGTGAGAGATAAGTGATATACAGAGCAATAATCCCAGGCCTATAAACAACTATACTGTTACGTTCAGTGCTATGTAAATATGATTAAATACTCATCAGGTCTGAAAAATAGCCCAATACTCCTTACTCTAATTGTTCAGAATTTAGGCTGCAATTTCTACTTTATTTCTTTTGTACCACTTCCATTCTCATCGCCCTTTTGCTAAGGAGAGTGGGAAAGCAGAAACAACAACAATTACAGAGAACCAACATGAAGTTCCCAAAATCTTATTTACATACCCAGCACTAAGGTTATAATTCAGTGTAAGATTTGGAGATTTCTGAGATGTCACGTTATGTTTTAATCTTGCTTTTCCTTAATTTATTTGTTTTTATATATTTATTAAACTATAATTTTATTATTTTATAACAAATAGGGCTTAATTTCTCACTGTCCAGAAGAAGTGGCAAATTCTGATAATCATGGGCCCAGTATGATATAAATCATGGGTCAAAAATCAAGTATAATTCTATTTATTAAAATTAACTTCTGTGTCAGGCAATTGACAGCTAGCGCAGAATTGCTCGTTGTAAATAAAATTACATATGCAACTGACAAATAGGGCTTAATTTCTCACTGTCCAGAAGAAGTGACAATTTCTGATAAAAATCACGGGTCAGAAATCCTACATCTCAAGTTTCTTGCCTTCAGATTGTGGTAGGTGAGGAATAACAGATTAAACAAATGGGCATCTCTAGTCTACATAACTTTCATTAGTCTTTCTATCTTTTTCCTGGGGGAAAAACCAGTAATTTATTCCTTTGCCCCAGTATCTTTTGGTGTTAAACTGAAATATTTGCACTTTTTATAGTCTATTTTAATTAGCCCCTATAAGGATGTTACATAGAAGCTGATTATGACCCCTATCACCCCATGGGGTAGGGCACAGGATAATAGTCTGAGTTATAGAAAGGCAAATTTTGATTATTAGGAAAAGTTCCTAACAGTAAGAACATTTTAACAGTGAAACTATTTCCCTACAGTGTTACTCAGCTGCCCTTTGCCAGATGGCTGCAATAGAGGCATCTATCAGGGTTACACTAATTTGGATTGCTAAACTGAATAGGGTGTTGGACTTGACATCTAAATGGAACCTTCCAACCCTAACATTCTATTAAAATGTGCTTATGTATAGAAAGCATTTTAGTTCCATATAAAATAATTACACATATCTTTCCTGACCATATCTTTCATTCTTCAACATGATTTTCGCATAAAGACATTTGACAGGAATTTCTCTGCTCCTTCCCCATCTTTTATATCTCTGCCAGGAAAGACTTCACCTCTTTATTTGACTGTCTAAAAACACAGAAGTCCTTGCTGTTGTGGTTTTGCTATTGTGATTTAAGGCACGAATACCTACCCCACTCCAATCTGGCCATCACAGGTAAGTACAAAGTACTATTTATGCTAGGATAGATTGACATAAGATCCTAATAGGATAAATTTTCATCCCAGGAACTGAAAACATCACTAAGTTATAGTCATTGCTATGGCAGTATAAGGCCTGTCTTCTTTGTAATGTATTAGCACAGCAGTGGTGAATGACAGTAAGAGACTACAGACGTCCTTGGCTTACAACTGTAATTAAGCCCAGAACTATGGTCATAAATTGTGCTGGTTATTAAGTGGGTCATCATATGATCATGACTGTTGTTACTACTTTTTTGTAGTAACACAGCTGTTATTAAGCAAACATCATAGTCATTAAGCAAATGCTGCGGTTGTTAAGTGAATCCATTTGGAAAAATCGAAATGGGCATTTTTCACTAGAAAGTGGAATACCAGGTTCCACCAAAAGTCATAAATGTGACCACGGAATGCTTCAAAGAGCCATAAATGCAGGTCAGTTGCCAAATGCCCAGAATGCAATTACATGACTGTGGGAGGGGTGGGGTGGGGTGGAGTGGGGAGAGAGTCATCAGAACTTTGAATCTGAGTTGTAAGTAGCCCTGGCAGATCTGTTGTTAACTTTGAATGGTTGCTAAATGATCAGTCATCAGTGGAGGATTACCTATATAAATTCTTGATATAGAAACAGCCTTGGTCACAGAGTAATTCCGGTTGAAGCTTTGCTCTATCTATTCTATGCCTGCAGCATCATGCAACATCATTCTTAATGGGCTAAGGATCCTGGTGTTAGACAAGCCAATAAGTGAGGATGTGCCCATAGGCCTGAGCAACATTTTATAAAGCCTTCTGGGCGTACATCTTACCAAGACACTAATATACCCCGGCAATATTCCTCTTCTGCCATGTTCCTAGAAAGTTACCTTAATCTCTCCCCCAAATAGTATTTCCCTCCTTATTTCACTGCTACTCAAAGGCAGCCTCAAATGTGCAGACCCTGCTAAGATTCCTCACACTTTACTTTGAAGGGAAATCAGGTGCTTGGTATTGACTGGAGAGAGAAGCAACCGAGGCAGGCAGCCCCCAAGTTCATGCCAGCACGGTCCTTGCAGACTCCAGAATGGCTGACAAGCGCTTCCCTTCAACTGTGCAGAAAGTCCCGTGGGTTGTCCTGCTGCAAAGATATGTTTAGGCGGGAGTAAGTTTGAATTCAGTAGGGTATCCCTCCAAGTACACCCACCCCTTGGGTTTCACAAGAAGACATGCAGATTTCCTTGTTAGGCAGCTAAGTTCGCTGAAATAATCGACTGAGCTTTAGGATGGATAGCATGATCTATATTAACCTTCCCTCTGGCTTTCTTTCTTGGGTTTCTAACAGGCCGGCCATTTGGGCCAATTTCTGCCAGGCAGCCAGAACACCCCCACCCCAAAAAAAATAATAATAACACGGCAACCTTGAGAGCCGCTATTGGCTCAAAGAGCGCTGAGGTCACCCGCCCTGAGCCTTAAATACGAGATCTGGCGGGAGGAATGGCCGGGCGATGATGTATCGGTTCCGCAAGCGGCAGAAGAGGAAGGCGCGAGGGAGAGCTGGCCTTTCTTTTCGCAGCGGAGCTCAGCTCGCCTTGCCAGCTGCCGTCCCAGGAAGCGAGCGCGACCAGCTGCCGGGGCTGGGTCGGAAGCAGGCGCGGGACAAGGATCGGGTCGGCGGGGTTTGCTTTGTCTCCTTCTTCTCGCCATTAAATCATTTCCCGACGCTCTACTCGCATCCGGCCATCTCCTCTATTTCCCCGCCGCGGCTCTGCTGGCCTGCTCCCGCCCCACGCGCCGAGCCTTCGGCTGACCCCTTCCTGCCGGGCTTGGCTGGGGACTGGAGTGAAGCTGGCCCCGGTTCAGCGGAGGAAACCGGCAACCCATTAAAGCAGGTGTCACATGTTTCTTCACCTGGGTCACTTGGCATGTGCAGACTGCAGAGTTTCCCTTTAACAGCCTAACTTGCAGAGGCCAAGGAGAGTAATGAGTTGCGATTCCCATCGCATTTCTGGATTTCCCCCCCCCCCGCCGCACATAAATGTGCGCACATATACACATCACTGAGGGGCCCAAGCAAGTCTAGCATGTGGGAATTTTTTATATTCCCACTCACTGTTTTCCACCAGATAGCAGCATAACAGACTTGTGCAGACGCTTGTGGGTTTTTTCAACCCCCCACACACATTATAATCATCAAGTATTGTTCCCCAGCCATAGAGCTTCTGACCTGAAGATCAAACCTGCAAAACTGAAAGGGGCTGCAGATGCCAAACCAACAAGAAAGACATGAGTCATTGGAATGAGCAAATCAAAACCCCAGCCAAAATGGGCTGCTTTGGATGGATCCCTGCACAGAATAATTGTTGAAATCATGGCAATTCCCACATGCTGGGTCACAAGGTGTTCGGGGGTGGAAAATTTTTAGGAAGTCGTCAGTCTGCCAGGACTTACACTATAGCACAAGAAGTTGGAACCAATGTGAAAGTTATGAACAAACTCAATTTGGAAGTGGGGGGGGGGGGCTTCCTTAACATTTGCAAAGCAGCAGGATGCCTGATTTCACCTCCACCAAACTGGCAGACCAAAAGCTGCAAATTCTCAGAACATCAGCAAGAGTATGTATCCCACTGTGAACATTTCAACACACTACAAGCTGACAATTAGCACATAATAAAGCATCAATAAAACTACAAGTGGGCGTTGTGAATCATAAAACAGCCCAGGCGCTAAGAAGAACAACTGTGCAGCCAAAACAAATATGCCATATCAGAGTTGGCTAGAAAGGACATTCATAAAAATGTTTGCATGCTGTTACCAATATCTAGCATTGGAAGATTCCAAGATGGAAGAATTAATGTTCCTTATAAAAAAAATACCCTAAAATCGTAGAGATGTTTTGATTTTTAATGCTACCTGGTAGCCTGTGGAAATATCCAGAATGGGACTCTATAGATTCTGTGTGGTTTCATAAATCACCCCTACTTTTGGATGGCTGCTTTCAAACTCTGAAAGCTATATTCCTAAGGCAAAAAAGATGTCTCAACACTATCCTTATCCTTCCTGCTAATTTTAGAAAATATTTTCCTTGCAAAAATGAAGGGAATCTATGCCAATTACTGGGATGGCTTCCCGTCTATTTTGCCATATAAGAAATTACTCTAGGGGGAATTAGCGTTTTTGTTTTTAAATTATTGCTGCTGATGTGATCATCACTTTCTTTCCCAGACTACAAAACTACTACAGTAATAAAGGGACTGCAGTAATTTGATGGATGGATATTTGTATCATTTTAGAATTACCTTTCCTGAAATAAAAGGACCAAGCCATTGTAAAATATAGCTATGAAAAGAACATGCCATAGGAGACACCAGAGCACAAAATACAAGTTAGGAATGTGGACATCACATTCAACCACTTTCCTTCAACCACTCCATTAATACGGGTGTTTTTTTTAACAGAATATAACACTGGATCCTATTTCCAAATTCAATTCAAAATGCCAATTTTGATTTTTAAAACTTGGGAGACCAAAGAAAATAAGGCGTCTAAAGAATCTATTGTCTCAACATACGCTGTCCTGTGTATGAAAATTTTCAGCTAAGCACAGTAACCAGTATATTGTATTATATGGCCATCTCTTTGATGGAGACCCAATGGTTAGAAACACATGTATCTACTCTGGTCCTTCATTCATTTCTTGCTTTAGTCCCAAGGGGGAAAATAGTATATTTGATTTGTTTTATCTTGGCAGAATTTCTGTTCTGCTGATTTTATTAGTTCTGGTATATGTTGATTTTACAATAGTGTATATAACACATCTGTGGAGTTTTTGATACTCTCTGAGCTTGGTTCTTTGCTTGCTAATATTTCATTATTCAGCTAGTAACATCATCAGTGTGAATTAGAATGGGGTTTTGCTGCCTGTTTATACAAGGAGGAAACTACACCTCCATCAAAACTGACAAGGCAAGCAATGGCATATAAACAGCCAGCAAACCCTACACTTACTGGCAGTGAAGATATTATCTAATTGGATAGTGAAATATCTGCAAACAAATAACAAGCTCAGAGAGTACCAGAATATAGTCCAACCCTGAACTACAGATATTCTCTTCTATTGGAACATAAACGTTTGTGATTCTGGTTGATGTTAGATGCTAGTTACTGGGCAGGTATGAGATTTAAAAGGATGAATGAAAGATGGCATGTGGCAATTTCAGATGAATAGCAAGAGTCAGAAGACATTATGCAGCAATGCTTTCCATCAAAATAATTTTGGAAGAAGCAGTGGAAAAAAGAGTTACAAATGAAAGACTTCCATAAAATTATGAGAATAAGGCAGGAAAATGGGATGTTCAAGTTGTCTGGAAACACTCACTGTCTGCAAATTCCCTATTATGTTATAAACTTACTGGGAGGTCACTGAAAAGGGTTAAGAATGAAGATCCCCTGCACAGTGAACTATTAAAACAGAGGGGGAATAAACAGCAGTAAAGATTAAGAGAAGAAAGCCTAACAGAGGGGGTAGAAAACAGAAGTACTCTGTTGGTTCTGCTACAACACCAGCTTCATGAAGTTCCTTCCTCTGCTTCCATTTCAAACCCAGTTCAGGTATTATGTTCAATACATAAATCTCAGCATGTTAGAAGCAATGAACAATCCCTCTCTCAGTTATGCAGTAATGTCTAACACTTGATTGTCTATGGCAACACAACAGTCTTCATCTCAGAGCTTTTGTGTCCATACAAAATCTTCCATGTGAAAGGCACCTCCTACCATGAGGACTCCAGCTCATGGGACATTCTAGTGTACTCCAAAACTCCAGGCTGAAAGCAATTGTACCCACAGAGGCAGACCCTTCAGTGACAGGAATAGCAGGAGTTAGAGAGTGGCAGAACCCCTCACTATTTCTCTCAGACTGAGATTTACACACCACAGGTATTGCTTGATCAGGCTTCAGACATTCTGAGTACTGTGAATTTTAAAAATTGATATTCCTTTGTCCTCTTCCCTCATATTTCTTTTTAGTATCTGCCTGTTTAGATCCTGTCAATAGTAAAGGAAGTAGCAGTCCAGAAATGCACCACAGACTAACCCTTGGTAGAAAAGCAATAAAGGCCTTGGAAAAAATACTTAAGGTGTCATACTAAGATCAGAATCATGCAGGCAATGGTTTTCCCTGTGATACTCTACTGAAGTAAAATTTAGATTTTGAAGAAGCAGGATAGAAACTTTTAAATGCTAATGATGGAGAAGACTTGAGAATACTACAGCTACCTAAGAAAACAAGCCAAGAGATCCTCAATCCAAAATTTTCACTTAAGGCACAAATCACAAGGCTCAAATTACCATATTTAGAACACATTATGCAAATACCTAGCTAGCTGTCTGGAGAAATCTATCATGCTGAGAAAGGTAGAAAGAAAGAGAAGAAGGGGATGATCAGCAGCAAAGAGAATAAACTCAGTAACAATGGTAATGATGCACTACTGAAAGTTCTGAAGGACCTGGCCGAGAACAGATCATTTTGGAGAAGGCCTATCTTGAGGACCCTTAGTGATCATAATCGGATTTAGTTAAGATAGGAAATTTAGGTGTATATATGTACACGTTAAAGCTTAATCCTTGACTTTAAAAGGTTCACATTTTGCTGCATGAGGATGATTTTGCTCCATGCATGGGCAATATTTTACAACCTAAACAAGAGACCTTCAGGCCAAAATGGAATGCAAGATGAAGTCAGTAAGGCATGTGGCATAAGAACTTTCTAAGAGTGAAAACAACGATGGATAAATCCAAGATTTCTATCAGTAAGATATTTACTTTGGTCTCCCAAAGAATAACTAATGTATCCACTGGATACATCCACCTTATTCCTGGATTTTGATGAGATTAGAAGAAATCTGTAGATCCTTCCTCTACGCCTGAAGCATTGAGCACACCTTTTTTTCAGCCCCCAGTGTTCACAATTTTCTTGGTTCTCTGGGACCTCACACTCAGAGCTGCGATGCTTCCTTTGGCACATTCCTCAGCCTGGGCTTGGTTCCCCAGCACAGCGGGCATTGTGACTTGATCCTGCTGGGCTGCATGAAGCTCTGTCTAAAACAGCTCTTCTTTACTCTGTAGCAAGTTGGGAAACTATGTGGTCTGCAATTTGCTGTCTTATTGGGCAATATAGGGTTAATGGCTGCTTTAAGTAATCACCCAATCATGTTATTCTGTAATAAAGAAAATGGGCTGCCTTTAGCATTATGAAAGGCCTATGTCCATACCACCTCCCTGTAAACCAGCCTCACCCCAATTTGCTGACCTTTTCCAGTTCAGGGCTCCCCATAAAAATAGTTCTGACTCCATTCTGTGATTCCACCCTCATCCTGCTATTCTAATCCTCAGCTCTCTGTAAATAGCTCTGCTTATGCCCATGATTCCTGCAAACCTGTCCCTGGGATTACAGATGCAAATAACTCAGCTTCACCCCCTGTTTCTCATGTATAGGCCGGCAACCAACAATGCCAGTTCTAATATCCCAGAACAGCACTGCCCACAGCTCCAGTATTTTAACAAGAGCAAACCTGCTGTTTCTAGATTCTAGAATTCTGCCAATATTTTCCAGCATGACATGTCCTGCAGCTTCCTATTTTCTGTTTGGTTTTAAGTACCGTGAACAAGCAGGATTCACATAATTTAAAAATGTGCAACCTGGCCTCGGAGATATCAGTGCTTTATTATTTCAAAAATGAAATCTGTCAGAAAGAATTGGTTTCTTTTTTCTTGAAGAAATCCTGCTTATAAATCTCACTTTATCAATGCACGTGGTTGTCAAGTTCCCAGGAATAAAAGAAAAGTTTTGAAATATTACTCTCCATGTATTCAGATCTCTTTTTCCCATTCTGCTAGTCCACCACAGACTGATTACAAGACAAAGGTATGCATCCTATGCCACCACATGGATCACTCCTACTGACTTGATAGTAGCACCTGCTCTTTTTGTAAGTACCCAAAACACTGTTTTTAAAAATTAGTATTTGAAGGGAAAAACTCATGTGAGATAGTAAAGAAGAGGCCAGGGATTGGTGATATCTGAGTGTAAACATCTGCTGTCTTTGATTGCAGGAAATTACATAGTTTGTCATTATAAAGCAAGGAAAGTGATATCTTTTTCTGCCAATGGAGGAGTTTGCAAGAGCTGAAATATACAGAATTTGCCATTAGCACAATGGAAAGGTACATCTATGCCAAAATGTTCTGCAGCCAGCATTTCAACAAACTTGGGGTGGGGGTTGCGAAGCATGGCTCATTCACTCAAGGGCTTTGATTTCTCATTACTGCATCATGAGTCACTGGTTTGCATAACAAGAATCTACTGATGCAACTTTTCCAATTGTTGGAAGGTGCGTTCAGGCAACCTGGAAACAAAAGAAGGAAAGCGACTTGTACCCCAAGTGGGTGAAGCCCCCCCCCGCAACTTCTTGGGTAAGCCTCTGCATAAACAAGAATAGCAGGAAGAAGAGGGGGAGGGGGGAGGCAACAGAGATTGTGCCTGGTTAAGCCCTGGGATAGATTGACCCTGACAGATGTTTACAGTGGTGCTGAAGAAGGAGGGTTATTACAGAGCCGCAGACTAAACAGAACTACATGCAGGGAGGGCCCGATAAAACCCCCCCCCCAGTTCTACCAAACCTACATCTGAAAAGAGGAGAGGGAGATGACAATTCCAGAATGTGGCCCCAGGTTCCATGATGGGGTAGGAGCCACCTGGGGAAATTGGGAGCTTGTGGAAAAAGTTACCCCAGTATTATGTTCCAGAGTGTTTCCAAGCTCAGGTTGCTCTTGAGGAGTGAGCTCTTTCTTATTTGCTGAGCTTGGGGATAAGAGATGTCCTAAGGAATGAGCAGAAGGCAGCAGGACTCAAGTGAGAAGCTGATTGGAAGCAATTCCTTGTGGGAAAGAGAGGAAGCCAGGCAGAAACAATGATCTATTTGGACTCAAAAATTTTATGGATGCTCCTGACGTCAAAACCTTTATGAAACATAGGGAAAGGTCATATCTGGTGGCATAACATTTTGATGTAGCAGACATATTTCTTGGAAAGTTTTGGCCTGTGCATGCATGTGAATGGGATGGAATAGAATGGGATGGTGAAGGAATTCCCATCATTTCCCAGAACTAAAAGCTCCCAGGATCCTGGTTCCTGCCAGCAACTGTCTGTCATCCTAATTCACTAATCCAGATCCATGGAAGTATTTCAACCCTCAGTTCAAGGTCAGGATGTAGTTTTGGACCACCAGTGTGTTAACATTCCTCTATACATACAAAGCCTAGAAGCAAACAAAGTTAATTTGCTCATGTCCATTTTTGCAAAATTGCATTTGAAGATCTGGAAGGAAGGAAAACATTCCTTCAGTTTATTTGCATTTACTTTTATATTTATACGCTATCCATTTTGGCTCTGTTCAACTCTCCAGAGTAGGGTTAGCAGTTTGCCTTCAAAGCATTCCCTGCTCCAAATCAGTTGCCAGTCTTGAATGTAGTCTTTAACTGCATTTGCTGGTTGCTGAAATCAGCAACTCGATTCACATGTAAAACCATGGTTAATCAAGGATTTTTTTAATATTCCACAATTAGCTGGATGTGCATAACCCACTAAGCTGTAGTACTGTAGTACTGCACACAATGACTAAATCAAATCAGTAACGTTATGTGAACTAGACCACAGTTTGACAGAGGCACTGGGACATTTGGACTTTACAAAAATGTAAAAGTGGATGGTGATGGGAACAAAATGCTTGACTATATAGATCTTTTGTACAATACAGCAGGGCCATTCCTGAAAATAGAATTTTGCCCACTTTTGTGTGATTGCCATTCATCTATTCTGTGTGTTATTGTGCCCTTCCTTCATCTTATCTTCTTTGGGTTAAGTTATTTAGTTCCTTGAATCTTTCCTCATAGGCTTCTTCTACATACTTCTAACCATCATCAACAACTCCCTGTTTGTCAATATCCATTCTCAGAAACTCCTTCACATTAATAAGCAAAAAGTCAAGTTTGATTTTTAAATGGACACCTAGCTGATCACTCTTCTGTGAGAAGAGATGGGGAAGAAAAGGAAATTGCAGCTTAGCATAGACTTGGAGTGGGTAAGACAGGTTTAGCTAATTTAAATGAATTCAAGACTCCTTGGCCAGATGGATTACATCCCAGGATACCAAAGGAACTGGAGAAGTATTGCAGAACCACTCTCATTATTCTTTGAGAATTCCTAACATCATGGTAAGGTCCCACGTGAAAGACAGCAAATGTCTGCATCTTCAAGAAGGGGAAGGACTCAGATAGTACAGACTTGATAGCTACAGTGTATTGAGCAAAGTCCTAAAATAAATTTTTAATAGCACTGCATGTTCATGAACACTTGGATAAGCATGCTACAATTAACAGGAGCAGCAGGGCCTATCACTAACAAATTATGGCGGATTATTTTTTTGACAGAGTTATTAGGTTTAATAGATCAAGGGAATGCCATAGACAGAGTCAAAGATACACAGGAAGGTTTTCCCTTCAGGCAGAAGCTGGACACTCTTCTACTAATGCTAGAGCAACTAATCATGAAGATGCTCTAGAGTTTGAGAAGGAGGTTGCATTAAATAGCCTTCAAGATCATCATGATTCTGTGGTTCCACACACCATGATTATCCTAAAAGGAGTGTGCCTTTTTTGCTTGGCTTGGTCCTAAGTGAGTGAAAAGTAGTTATAAATGTCCATTCTCAAATGAAACCATGTGGAGCTGAAGGAGAAGGGCAGACTGGACAAACAGAATAGAACTGGGCACTGATTAAATTTGCAGTTAGGTAGTAACATCAGATTAAGGTCCAACAATACCTTTCTTCTCAGTCCCCACCTGCAATGATTACTGAGGATTCAGGTACTCTGTGGATAAGTCACAATAAGTTCAAGGCAGAAACTGACTCTGGGACTTGATAGGATTTGGTTCCCATATGCTTCAGCGTATGGGATAGGTGATCTCATATAGAGAGAAGGCAAGGCAAAGTTTAGGAAGAATTGTCCTTCCTTTTTTAGTGAGAACTTAACAAAAAGAATCCTAAGTACTCCAAGAAAGTCAAATATGGATTTAATGCATAAAATAGCAATTAGCAATCTTTGAGACCACATAACATTTTATAAATTCTAAGCCTTACATTCCAAACTAATCCCACATCAATATATGCATAATCTTATCCACTTTAGAGCAGAGCTGGGTGGGGAGAAAGTTTGAAGAGGATTACATTCTGTATGGCTGCCTCTCCCTGTTAATAGTGTGTTTTTCATATATGACCCCATGGCATATACAGTTTGCACTTAAAGGAGTTTAACCTAAGAACATTCCTGTTATACAGGTAGTCCTCAACTTATGACCACAATTGAGCCCAGAATGCCTGCTGCTAAGCAAGACAGTTGTTTTGTTTTCCCCATTTTACAACCTTTCTTGCCCTAGTTGTTAAGTGAATCAATGCAGTTGTCAAGTTAGTAACACAGTTGTTAAGTGAACGTGGCTTCACCATTGACTTTGCTTGTCAGTAGGTAGCAAAAGGTAATCACATGACCCTGGGATACTGCAACCCTCATAAATATGAGCCAGTTGCCAAGTGTCCAAATTTTGATCACGTGACTATGAGGATGCGGCAGCGGTTGTAAATGTGAAGAATGGTCATAAGTTGCTTTTTTCAGTGCTGTTGTAACTTTGAACGGTCACTAAATGAAAACTATATGTATCTGTACAACATGCAGAAAAAGCTGTGAAAAACATCTTTGAGGCATTACAGTAGAGCAGGGGTGTCAAACTCAATTTCATTGAGGGCCGCATCAGCATTGCGGTTGCCCTCGGTGGGGGGGGCTGGGGATGTGTGGCCAGGGTGGGTGTGGCCTACTGGGTGGGCGTGGATGGAGTTGGTGTGGCCTACTGGGTGGGCATGGCTAGCTGTACATCGTTCCCATCAAGGGTGCCTGTGGGGACCTGGGCAGGAGTGGGACAGATCTGAGGGTCTCTGGCAGAAGGGGGTGGGACCAGGGCAAGCGCCAAGGCACGGTCCATTTCTTCATTCCTCACAAAGGGTGACACCTCCCCAGCATGCACCCAGGGGCGGGGCTGACACGGCAGGGGCTGGTCTCTGGCTGTTTCCAGACGGCCTTGTGCAGCTAAGACTGAATGCATTTCAGCATAGATGGCCACCACAAAATTGTAAATTGGCTCCCGTCCAGCCTGGGCCAGGGCCAAGGTAGTGGGGGCCGTTCCCTCACTGTTTCCAGGATGGCTTCGTGGGCCACATGAAACCACTTCGCGGGCCGCATCCGGCACCCGGGCCTTGTGTTTGACATGTCTGCAGTAGAGAATCTGCCTAAAGTGTTGTTCACCTTTTGAACTCTTGGCTTTAGCCAGGTTGCACTTCCAGGGCTTTTTCCCGAGTTTACCATTTCTGTTTCTTGCCTACACTAAGGCTTGCCCATTAACAGTTTATCAGCCACCCGCACACTAGTTGTGAGTAACTAGCAAATATAGTCTGCCTGTAGCCTTTCCTTCCCTGAAAAGCAAGCACACAGGAATGGCTGATACAATTCTAAAGTGGCTGAAGAATTGTCCTTTGGAAGATCTTTTTTTTTCTTCTTGCGGATGTTTCATTACCCAAGCCAGGCAACATCATCAGTGCTAGTAAGGAGTGGAGTTGGCTCTCAGTTTACATCCTAGTGGTCTGCCCTATCAGGGAGTGGTCTTGGAGGTTCTTTGGTTGGTTGGGCTGTTTACTGTTAGCTTGTTTGGCAGCTATTTGTAATTGTCTTTTTGAACATCACCTACTGTACTGACAATAAGAAACAATGGATTCAGGCAGGAAATCTATGAGACTGAAAAACAACCAGTTTTCATTTCTGGTTCTGGCTTTCCCCAGAACCTATAACACCAGAGATGCTCAAAAAAATTAAGCAGGGTTGGGCCAACTTGATCCCTGGATGGAAGGCCATTAGGAAATGTCAGGGATAGGCCTTTCCTGGACCAAGCAGTAGAAAGCCATTTCTATTTTGTTGCCAAGAAATTTCAGATATATCTATTGAAATTTCCAGTGGTTGACTCTACTTTTTTACTTTTACTTTACTTTACTTATTCAACCCTTTGCATTATTTGCTGAAAAAAGCTATGTCCCCCAAAGCATCTCCTCCTTGAATTAAAACTGAATGTCTTCTTCCAAAATATTTTAAAATAATAAACTTCATGAAAAAAGAAACAAACAACTCGACCAGGATGAAAATACCACATCACCTGGAGTAACAAATCAAGTTTCTTCTGTAAAATCTAGAGACCAATCTTCTACGTGTTTACTGTGAAGCAATTCCAACAGAATTCAAACACACTATCAACTGAGAGCAATTGTCAACGTCATGCCCACAACATTAGTTTAATGGTATAGGATTGTTGCTTCCTGTTGCTTCCTGTTCCAGCCTAGCAAAAGCAAAGGAATTGCAGCATGATTCGTTTTGTGTGGTTCTTTCTGCTGATTTTCCTATCCTTATGCCACTAAGCTACCTGCCTCTTAGCGGAAAATACAGAATCCTAGCCTGTATGACAGTTATGATGTAAGACGCTTCACAGATAGGACTTCGGCCTAAGGAATTATATACTGGACAGTGCTGCCTCTCAAATTCTTTGTCTGCATGTGCGGATGCTGTTTAATGTTGGCTGGAAGGCAAAGGGGAATTATCTTTAAATAAACGTGCATGTTTTTAGTTTGTGTTGGTTGCCCATGGATATAAGAAACAGAAAAATGAGTTTACAGTGTAACTCTGTGCATGGGTAGTTAAAAGAAAATTTGTATTTTCTTTTTGTAAGTTGTTTTGGATGGCAGGTTAGCAGCTTAATCTTATGTATCAGTAGAGTAAAGGTGTAGCTGGATCTGAGAGCTTTACCATAGATGAGCAGCATTTCTGACTCTTGTACGATTTCAATTGCAAAATCCCTTCCCTTGAAATAAAGAAAGCTTAGGGAAACTGGGAATGGATATTTATAGACAGAAGCACCAGGAGCTCTACGGAGTTCATTTAATACCTTTTATTCGACGTGTTTTGCACCTGGCTCCATTTGGTGGCTCTAGTAAAAAAAGAAAGAAAGAGCGAGTTGATCTACATGTGTGTAATCTTAGCTGCTCCAACTCTACATGTTCCAACAGAAGTGTTGTTAAGGTTGGAGAGAGCACTTACAGTAATGCATTGATACAGAATTTTGCATCTGCACAAAGTGTTTGTCAAACAAGAACGCAAGGAAAAATGAGACACAGGGTTGGATTGTTCACCTACGCCAGACAGGCCTCGTTGGTTAGAACTGTAGGTGGTAAAGAGCGACAGATCTGGAAAAATATATCAGGTTGGGGAAAGTTGGCCTAAGCTGAGAAGATTGGGCCTGGAGTACAATTGGAGTTCAGAGGGCAACTGCCACACCAGTGCCTTGATTAATAGCAATGAAGCACTTTTCCATTCGATAGAGATAGATTTAATTAACCTAATACAACTATGCAGTGGGCATAAAATATGAGAGTAAGAGATAGAACTAGATTCACACGTTGTCCTCTGGCTCCTGGCTCCTCAAAGCATTTATCAATTAAGTGTAACTTAGTTGAACTTGACCAAGGCTAAAGCTGATAGTCATGACAGCCAGTTTACCCAAGTTTTTTTGTCAAAAGCAGGTACATTCAATGTGTTAGAAAGAAAAAGCCGCAGTCATTGATATCTGTGTTATATAAAACGTACAAGAATATATAAAGAAGTTTATATAAAGTATATAACGTTATACAGAAGTTATACACTCTAAGAATAATCATAGTGATTAGAAGGATGTTTTAGTTGCACATAGATAGTTGGAAAAGAAAAGGGAGAACCAAGATTAAAATGGAGGGGGTCAATTCATTCAGGAAGCCCTTAATTACCATAGCTGAGCCCAGTACTACAATTGTAAGTCATTTTGGTTGTAAGTTAGGGCACCCATATAACTAGAAATAATTTCTGGCCTTTTTCATGGTGGTATTAAGCAAACCCATTCATTTGAATGAGCATTTTTGCCAGAAACCAGCAACAACTATTGGAAACCAAAAAAAAAAATTGTGAATCACAGTCATGTGACTCTGAATTGCTGCTGCGACCAGTTGTAAAGTTGACCTGCCTAATATGCGGTCACATGACCACAAGGGGGATGGCACAACCATTGATGGCGGCTGAGGGTGTTTTACAGACTGTAAAGCACCCGTCCTGCAGCCGTCATAACTTTGAACTGCTGTAAAGCAATCATTCGTTAAGTGAGGACTTGTACATGAGATAGAGACATAAGAGGAACAGAACTTTTAGAAAGAAACTGTACTTCTTGGGACAAATTCTATTGAGGCAAGACAAATTACTAGCAGTCCTTAATCTTCACTGAACAAAACCATTGGAACATGCTAAAAGTTTTTCTTTCTAATCCTATTTTCTGTGCATGCTGTGCATTGAAAGCCTGATGTCTTAATAAAGAAGGCTTCCAATTTAGAACATAGTACAGTACATCCTTTCTCAGCCTGAAGCTTTCCAAATAGGTCAAAGATTATTTTGGAAAATTTAGGATGCGTGGCACACTGAAAGAAATGTTATCACTTTTCGACAGTTTCCAGGATAATCTTAGGTGAGAAAAAGATTCATTTACAAAGGCCTAGCAATAAAAACATAGTTCATTAATGTCGTTTATTCCTTATCCTCCTCTGCTTGATTCAAAGTGTGTTTTTAATATATGGTGGTTGCAAAGAAACCTCAGAAGTATGCTTGCTTGTGCAGAGTATAATGCAGGGATTTCTCTAAGACAGGGGTGTCAAACTCAATTTCATTGAGGGCCGCATCAGCATTGCGGTTGCCCTCGGGAGAGGCGGGGGTGTGTTGCCAGGGTGGGTGCGGCCTACTGGGTGGGCGTGGATGGAGTTGGTGTGACCTACTGGGTGGGCACACAAAGGCCAGAACATTGTTCACGTCAAGGGTGCCTGTGGGGACCTGGGCAGGAGTGGGACAGATCTGAGGGTCTCTGGCAGAAGGGGGTGGGACCGGGGCAAGCACCAAGGCATGGTCCATTTTTTCATTCCTCACAAAGGGTGACACCTCCCCAGCATGCACCCAGGGGGCGGGGCCGACACGGCAGGGGCTGTTTTCTGGCTGTTTCCAGACGGCCTTGTGGAGCTAAGACTGAATGCATTTCAGCATAGATGGCCACCACAAAATTGTACATTGGCTCCCGGCCGGCCTGGGCCAGGGCCAAGGCAGCGGGGGCCGTTCCCTCACTGTTTCCAGAATGGCTTCATGGGCCACATAAACCACTTCGCGGGCCGCATCCGGCCCCCAGGCCTTGTGTTTGACATGTCTGCTCTAAGAGCCAAAAGGAGCCTAGCAGTGTAAAATGTCCAATGTCCCTTGGGGAATAGTTCTGTCCTGCATATCTTAAATTCAAATGCCATCTCTGCAAACTTTTTGATGCTACTTTAAAAAAGCTCATGAAGATGGAATAAAGGCCATCAAGGATCATTATAATATGTGTATTACATAATTTTGTTTATTTATTAAATGTAGACCCTGCACATCTCACTATCCAAGCAATTCTGGGCGGTTTTAGATACAGGTGATAAAACCATATAAAAGAAAAAAAAACAGAATTAAAATAAAATGAAGAATGAAATAAGAGCAAAGTTAAAAGGTAAGTTAAAAAGTTAAAAATTTAGAGCGAGCGCTCTCAAGCCAGCCGCCAGCCCCAGGGCTGTGTACTCTTCAAATCCCATGACAGTTGGCAGAAATGGTCTTAATGCTCTCTCGTTTTAATACTTACCAGGCCAAAAGAGTGGGGGCCAAACTCATCTCTGGGGATAAGATATTCTATAGGGCAGGGCAACAACAGAGAAGGCTCTTTTTTCTAGATCCTACCAGTTGAAATTCTATAACTGATGGGATCTGTAACATATCCTCCCTGCCTGATTGAGTTGGATGGCTTGATATAATTGAGACAGACGGTTCCTCTGGTTCCATACCATGAAGGGCTTTAAAGGTGATAACCAACACCTTGCATTAGCCCCAGAAACAAAACATCCAATGCTGCTCATGCAGCAGAGATGTTACATGCACTATCCTCGGAGTGCCCAAAACTTTTACCAATGAGCCATGTCCTCAGATATATATTAATTATGATGGGTTGTTACTTAATGAATCTTTTGGAGGTCTTCTATCTGTCTATGGCACACTGCAAATGATATGGCATCTGTTTTTAGCATCTGGACCCTTACAGGGAGTCAGCAGCATTGGCCAAATGCATTTATTACCAGTTTCATTTTCAAAGCCAACCCAACTGTGGTCTATATTTCACTGTGGTCTATATTTATTCTCATTTTGTAGACCCTAGACTGAGAAAATACTTGTCCACTCATTTTGTAAATTTTTGGCCAACCCAAAAAGGAGCTGGTGGGCTGGAACGAGATGGTTTGTTGTTAGTTGCATATTGTCCTTACATCTGTTTTGTTCTCACAAAGTTGTTGCAGGCTGAGCAAACAGAGGGGTTTGCAGATGATACTGGGGAGCCCCAAGCAGCCAGCAGGCTTGTTTGCATCAATGACAGAGTCAAGGCTATGCAAAAGGGGAAAAAACAGTGAAATTAACCAGACAGAGGCTGTGCTTTGTAAGGATTTTTCCATCCTGAGGTAAGCTGTATTGCTCCAGGAGAGGTGGGTAAAGTGGATAGTGACAAGGAACAGAAAAAGTGTGAAACTGAATGAAGTGCCCGGAAATTCCTAGATGAACAGAAGATTTCTGTAGATTAATATGGTCTACTGAGGTATTTCCATCTGTTTGTGTAACAATAACATATTGAAGATATGCCAAGATGCTGCTAAGAATTAGAAAGCCTTTATTAAATCTTCCAGCAGATTTTAAGCTTCTATGTCAAAGTTAGAATTTTCTAATCACATTTGGGATGAAGGGTCATTGATTCCAGGGTAACTTGCTACTTGGTAAATATTTATAAGATTTCAGCCTTAGTGAATATATTATATTTACAGCCAATGATCAAATGGAGGACCATCAATAACCACCTACATATCAACAGCTGCAGTGAAGGGGAAATGTGCCCAGAATAGAGAATTGTTGCAAGGGATATGAAGACAAACATAGTCAGAAAAAAGCAGGAGTGGGCAACTATGGCCCTTTACAACCTGTGGACTTCAACTCCCAGAATTCCCCAGCCAGCCAACACATCTTCAAGCTACCAAGGTTGAGAAACACTGCACTAAGGGTTGGAGGGCTGAGGGATCAAATCCAAGTGACGTAACACCAGTTGAATATACAAATTGCTTTTAAAGTCGTTTAGCTGTATGTTTAGCCTCACCGATTTACTTGCAGAGCAATATGCAAAAGAGAATGGCAGAAAAGAATAGGGAAGCAAGATGCGCTAAAGCTATACAAGTGTGCTCTTAATATTGTGCCATGCCACAGAATATGTAGATACTACACTACAGTTCCTTGACAGTGAAAAACAAAGTTACATCAGACAAGATTGTGAAGAGATCCTTTTGGACTAGTCTCGTATCTGCAACTGAAAGCAAAGAAATGAAGCATTTCTTAGCTGGAAACCTCTGAAGCAGGGCCACCAAGTGTGCCCAGTACCCCTGGATTACAGTTGGCGAGGTCATGTCTAGACTATATAATGCAAAGATAACTTTAGATATGGGTGCAGGTCAGGAAGATTGACAGTTCCAGTTCTACAATATAAAGAAAATGCCAAACGCCTTTCCCCCCCCTCCCTCTGCACCTTCCAGATCAATGCTGAAAGGATACTTGAGATACTACAGTAAATGCTGAGACTATAAGAACATCATGGTAGGTCTACAGAACCCGAAAGGAGGCATTCTGAACGTAACCCAAAGACTGGGAATGAAGCTGTAGGCTATTCCTGTTGTGTGCTTACTCAGTGGTAAATTACACTGAGTTCGGTGGAACGTATCTTGCAAGGCTTTGCATTTTATTGAGTGTTAGTCTCCCCGTAGAGACTTAAATCTGGGAAGAATGAGCCTAGGGTTGCAGCCCTACTTCTACTCAGTGTGCTTAGCATCTCATTCTGTGTATAACAAGAGGCTTCCTGCAGTGTGACATATGATGGATTTCCATTGAAGGAAAGCAACTGTTCTGGATGAAAGACCTCAAGCATGCAGAGAACAAGCCCATGTGTTGAAACGCTGCAAGGAAACACTTTATTTCAATTGCTGCATGTGGTGAAGGGTTACCAGATTTTGGCACCGGATTTTATAGCAAGGCTTCATTCTTAGGAATGAAGTATTGATTGGAAGCACGGACTGATAACAAAGGACAGAGAGCAGTTCAGGGATTGGGAAGCAATTGAGAGTATAGTGATGTTTCTTTGAAGCGTTCTCTGATGGCTGCGTTTGCTTTATGAAAAACCCATCCCCATGCTTGCTTGGAGGTAAGCTTTCTTGATCTCAGTGGGATTTATTTTGCGTAAACTTAGAGTAGAAGAGGCCTGCACAGCCTCAAAACTGTCCTCTGCCACAGTAACAAATTGAGGCCCTGTTTAATTGACTGCTTTCTTGCAGGAAGGCTCCATAAGTGCCTTTCTCTATAGTTAAATGCAGAAGCCAGCGGAGCTGAAGTAAACACTGAGCTGAGCTCTGCTGAAACTAAATCTGACCAGCTTAGTCTAAAACCACAGGGTGATGTGAGCTTCCAAGAGTATCAAGGCTAGAAGGCGGGGCAAGAGGAAAATCCAAATTTCTCAAAGCCAAG
This sequence comes from Protobothrops mucrosquamatus, assembly GCF_001527695.2. Classification (NCBI taxonomy): domain Eukaryota; kingdom Metazoa; phylum Chordata; class Lepidosauria; order Squamata; family Viperidae; genus Protobothrops; species Protobothrops mucrosquamatus. The sequence continues at coordinate 761,196 of NW_015386358.1, read as the reverse complement.
AGGGGGGGAGGGGCAGAAGCCGCATTGAGGAGAAGCCCCTCTGTACAATATGATTTGATACAAAACCACCATTTATTAATCATAAGCAGAAGAGAAATTACTAAACTTAAATTCTAGTGCCCATTTGGTTACTTGAGACATGTGCAAACAAGAGCTAGCAATGACTTCCTTTAGATCAAGCACAGATGATCTTAACCAGGTGAACTATCTAGCTATGAAGCAGGCAGTCAATACAAAGAGCTGAAGGCATCTATGGAAGTTTTTCCTTTTGGGATGTGGCAGATTCTGTGACATGGAAATTTCAGAGGTGCTTTCTGGATTTTTCTGACTGAAAACTCTCAGAGAGTTGGAAGATTAAGGCAAATTAATGCCCTTTATTGTGGACGTGTGGACTTTTCTCTTTATTGCAAATTTCTTGGGAGAAACTAAGCAGTTGGCAGGAGCACATGAGAAGCTACTTCCCATGGAATTTCAAAGTACTTGTGAAAAGAATGGCAGGGTAATTTGTGATCACCTGTTCAAAGAATGCTGGGGGGGGGAGAGTCTTCATTAGGGGTTTTTCTACCTAGCGTAGTGAATTCACAGAGAATCTGGTATTCTAAATGCTTTTAAAGGGATTCACAGCTGGATTTGTAGATTAACTCTGAAGATTTACAGAAGAGATTACAGACAGAAGGAAGAGCCAACAGGCATAACCATCTCTTGACCTAAGTAGTTGTATGCCAGAGCACAAGAATACACAAGGCATGCTTGCAATAAATAGATCCTCCCATTATTACAAGCTAAATGAGAAATCGTCAGCCTTTTCATGAACTATCTATATCAGCGTTTCTCAATCTTAGCAACTTTAAGATGTGGACTTCAACTCCCAGAATTCCCTAGTGAGCCATGGTGGCTAAGGAATCCTGGGAGTTGAAGACTAAACATCTTAAAGTTCCCAAGGATGAGAAACACTGGTTTATATCAATAATAAAACCAACACTGTGAATTAGACATTAGATTGGTGGGGGGGGGGAAATATCTTATGTTCTAGTTTCTATAGAAAGCAAACTGTCCTTCTGGATGGGATAAAGAGGCTATAGATTGAGGGAGGTGGCTTTTTTCTTTTTAAAGTGAGGATAACATCAAGTTAAGGATTCTACCTTGTTCTGCTTTGCTTTTAAAAATCTGCTGTGGGTTTCTTTTTTTTTTATTTAAATTTTTTTATTATTTTTCATTTAAAAAACAAAAACATAAATCTTTTATCACAATATCAACCAAAGAGAATAAAACTAAACAAAACATTCACAGACGTGTCCGGTGTACCCCTCCCGCACCACCCTCTTCCACTTACCACTCCTTCCTCCTCCCATTCTACCACCACTCCTCCTTCCTCCCTCTTTCCTACTTCCCTTCCTC